>NC_052506.1:14022782-14243003 GCF_014356525.2 Nilaparvata lugens
TGTTTTGTTAGTCTTCTTCATTTTAAGCACTGTGATGGTTTCAATAATTTTTTTCCAATTTCTCTCCGCCCCGCCTTACTGAATTTCAATCCGTGTCTATTATGCCAGAATCTGGGCACTAACCACAACTCCACTAGTACAACTCTCTGCTTATATACTCTGCAAAAGGTGCGAATAGCATTATTGACTGTTTTTATTATTTTATTTTCTCTGCTGTTCTCTGGAATATCATACCTATATGGAATAGTAGTCAAGATTAGGTTTGTGTGATCGCACTGTACTACCAGCTTCATTATTGACTCAACATATTCGGTTATTGATTCAGTGTTTGAGTTCCAATTAAAATTATCTATTCCAGCACTGAAAATTAGATAGTCTTCAGGGGTCAATCGGAGTATATCCTGCATATTATTTTTAATGATTTTTGATCGCGTTGGAACACTAGAGTAAATATTGTCTGAAACTTTCATATTGTAGAGACTTTCATGTAGTGTTTTTACTACTCCCTCACCTTGAGTATCGGAAATGAAAAGAATTCTGTCAAGTATATTTGCCGAAAATTCATCAGACTTTCCATGGGTTCATCAAAGAAGGTATATTTTATACACAGTATAAGCATACCTTTTCAAATAACTTTCAAAGTAAGGAATTGGCAGAACCTGGACATATCATGATACATTTTAAACTGTTGTAATCCTTGTAAAATCATAACAATAATAAATTATTCCTATAAACAGTTGATAAAAGCTCAAACAGGTCACATTGTGATTTTTACAAATTTGTACAGTATAGACAAACATGTGGGTTCTTTGCAGTCAACAGTCAATGTTAGAGACTTAATAGAGTCAATCTCAAAAAAACACAAAAAATATAATAATCATAACGAAAATGATTGCTTTATTAATTTATTGCTAATATGATATTATTGTGGATACTATTTCCATTCAAAGCTGTTTGACTCAGTGTTTGCGCTGTTAAGCTATCGCTTAGATTCATAGTAATACAAACACAAAGACGTATTATTACAAGGATTGTAAGGTTTTCCTAGTACATGGATATCTATAGTTGGAAAAACCCTTCAATCTTCCACCTTTTTTTGCACCACTTTATTTTGTTTTAATGTGTATTGTTGTTGTTTGCATGAATTCTTTATGTTAATCACTGTATTAAACTTGTATGTGTGTGTAAAAATAAATTGAATTGAAGTATAGGCCGAGTATATAACAAGCTAATCAGATGGCTTTATACAACTCTTATGAACATTGTCATTGAACATTGACAGAGGAAAACTTTCGTGGAGCCTGTTTGAGTAACCTACATTGGCTCTCTTTGAAATATTAAACCTGATTAAGGTAGCACAAATTCTTACCCACTCCAAGTTTTATTATAGAAGTTGAAGCAAATTTAACAAGTATGTCTTTGTATAATGGAGCATTACAATGAGAGACGAATTACATACGCACGGCGAATACGATTGTGGAGCTGAGCTCGGCAAGGAGACTTGCTTTGAGTCGCCTGCCAGTGCACTACTTCTCATTGTGTGTTATGGCACTCCAACTTCAATCCACCGCAAAACTGAGCTCATTTTCCACCTCTTTTGCTGGAAAAAGCGCTCCGCCATAGAAGAACAATGCCGGCCTATGAGAAGAACGAGATGAAAAGGAGAATACGCGAATAGGCTGGAGTGAGAGGGAGTAGGCGGGCCGCATAGAAAAAGGAAAGGATGTGGAAAAGCAGATCTGAGAAGGGGTTCGTTGCTTTTTCCTCTTTGTGAGTTGCAGAGCTCCGAATAAGACATTATTATGCAGAGCCTCTTTCTTCTGGGAGCTTACCTTATTGTTTTCCTTCTACTCTTCTTGTCATTCTTGCTGCTCTTCCACCAATGAGATCACAGCTGCTGCCAATCTCTGGAAGGAGATGGAGGCAATCGCTATCGGCCACTAATAATATCGTCATCACCTTTATCGTCCTCAATGATTCGCATTAGGAGAGACAGGAAGTGCGCGGATAAGCTTCGCACCCTCAATGTGCTTGATTAAGCCTAATCCCACCATCCCACCTGTGATGAGCCACGGTTAGTTGAGTCCCGCATCATTCATTAAAATAGTGCCGTAGACCCATGAGCCTATTCAACGAACATCATCTAATAATTCAGTATGTATATGTGATACTGGGTACTGGATATATGAGATATATTAACTTATGGAATAGGATTATAGTACCCTTTAAGATTAATAAAATATAAAAAACCAAGAATACAAATCAATGGTAACGTAACAATTTGTTCTCTTGTTTTCCAATATTTTATTAATTTTGAAGGGTACTATAAATAAATTCTATTTTATAAATACAAGAAAGTAGCCCTGAATTCATACATTTTAACTTATGGAAATAACAAAAGTGGCTGTTTTGAGAAATACATAACATTATCAACTACGAGCAACTTGGCCTGTAGGATATTTCATTCATTCTTTATTGTCATGAGCATTTTACACAAATACATGGACATCGTTAGGTACATGAGAGCAAGTATCACAAAACAATCACTGTCATATAAGATACAGCGCTGTGATACAGCGATAATTACTACAGTCACATAAATACTCATATACTTACAGATACAGTCAAATAAATTATAAATTGACAGATAGTAGAAAGGAAACATATATGTGTTTCTTAAAAATCACTGACGTCATATTAAGAGCTCTCTGAAATCTTGCTACTTCCCATAATATGTTTCATGAACACAACATTTCATGCCATTTTCCAATTGAAACAATCATTGATGTATCAATCGAACAATTGCTGACAAAGAATTTGAATTTGGATATTGAATTGTGGAGAAGAATATATTCCTTCCATTTGTAAGGATGGCATATTTTTAGTTGAATATTGACTTTTCTGAATAAGATCCCTTCATTACCGTAGTGAAGCGATGGGGGCAATTGTTTTGATTATTCAACTGATTCAAATTGATTTGAATGGAATACAGTATTTAAATATATTCTAAGATTCTCTCAGATATCATTTTCTGGCTTTGGAATAGTTTATAATCTGGTTCAGTGGGTTATAATTGCATTATAATTGTTTCATCTTTCTGATCAACCGAGATACAAAATTTTTAGTATAATGTATATTTGGACTGTAAATTTTTGTGATCTTTATAAAAGTGTTTTCATAACCTCATTTGGACTATTTTTATCAAAATTAGGGGAGAAACAGTTTTGGGTTTATCCTGTTGATTCTCTCCCAATCATTAATTTGATATTGTGATTAAGGAATGTAATAAATGTAATGTAATGTAAATGTAATTACTCTAATGGGACGATATACACCAGGAGCCTCTATTATATTAGATGCAGTTTGAAATTCACCCTGGAAAGGATGACCTTCAATGAGGTGGAGGAGTTTAACGTTTGTTTGAGGTTGGACGATATTCAATCAGAATCATATTGCAGCCCACAGTGATACAATTGTATTGAAGAATATGGTGGTCTGAGAGAAATGCTTTGTCATAGAGCAAGGCATAATTCTAATTTTGGCTGCATTTATTGTGAGAAAAGTCTTCATCAAACATTCTCTTCGTCAATTATCTCTTTATCAATTCTCCCTTTGTCATGTTGAAAACATGTATTGCTATCTATGGTCAGCAAGATGACTCCTTCTCTAATCTGGATTAAAAATATCTCATATTTTTGTTGAAAAAGTAATTACCTAAAAAGCAAATCATTATATCCCCATTAATGCTCATTTTTATCCTTGAGGACAGTTAGTTTTCGATTGGTTTTTATTCTTTATGAAACGTGACATGGAAATGGACAAGTCAGTCTCATCTCAAGCGAATAAGAAATCTCCGGCAATTCGACTTTTGAGGATTGGTGAAACTGTATTAGTTTGTGCGCCGCTTGGATTCGTCATTTAAGAGGGTGAATGATTGTGCTGGCAAGAAAGGGCGACATAATAGGATGAAGCAAATCCCCAGTCTTCCGGAATCGGAAAAAGCTGAGTGCAGCTCATTGTGTAGCAGGAAGATCAGCATCATCAGCATCATCCTGCTATTCATCAGCAACAACGCTGAATGGGGACGGAAGCTATCAAAGATCCAATAACTGATCTCCGATTTCCGTCAGCAGGCGTGCTTTCAATTGCAAAACTTTCATAATCACTTGTTTACTCATGCCTCATGCGTTGCCAAACAGTTCGGTTGCTACTTGAAAGAGAGAGCCTGCTCTGTGGGGTGCGTTTACGCGGATGAATATTCTGTGTAAATATTATTGTCTAGATAGGATTAACTGAATAGCTTTTTTGGAAAATACAGAGTTCAATCAGTCCAATTCTTGGAAGAGGAGACATTTTTCTATCTTCCACAATAAAGTATTTTGAGGAATTCGCCCTTCCAAATTATTAAGAATATCTCTGTTTGATTGTCCTGGAGAGCGAGCGGCAAGAATACAGTTTCGAGGTATGCTAGGCAACAAACCTCAAGACGAGTCTGAGAATTACTAAAATCAAATCGAAACTTTAAGGTAATGCAAAATCTTCTACAAGTTTGTTTAAAACCGCACCATCCAATATTTTTTTCGAACTGAGCATTTCAAATAGAAACAACGGGTTGAAAAAATGAGTGATATAATTTTATCTAGAGACTTGTAAGACTGTAAAAGTGTAGCCTATTAACCTCATATTAGCCCATAAATCTATCAAACATCAATGGAAATACTCAACATTACTCTCTAAATGGACGATTTCGCATTGTTCCCTTGCGTTTACATATTCTTATCCCATAGTCTATTTAACGCAAGACAACAGTAATCTGTCTTGGACATCCAAAAATCTATTGAATTTTACAATATTCCCAGATGGTTTTGTGTTTTCAATAATTAGAGCTGCGTTTACACCAAAGTCATTAACAAAATGTTAATAACTTAATTCTTATAGATTCCATTAGATTGAACAGAACTTGACAAACGCATCATGTGTATGTGTATGATAAGTTAAGTTCAATGTAACAGAATCTATAAGGATTAAGTTATTAACATTTTGTTGATAACAATTATAACATTTGTACTATAACATTAACAATAACAATTATTAACATTTTCTTAATAAGTTTGGTGTGAACGCAGCTTAAGTCTGCTAACTAAGCCTGAAATTTTCGTTCACTTATCTGAAACTATAAAGTATTGGAATGCAACTGATAATAATAGTTGAAACATAAAAAGGCGAGAGAAGTATACTTGCCGGCTTGTATGAGATTATCTTATTGTATGAATAAAGATAAATAAACGGCAGACTCTGGTATTATATTTACGCATCATTCATTGTAAGACAATTGACGGATATGCTACAAAGAATTGGAATGTAACTGATAATAATAGTTGAAACATAAAAAGGCGAGAGAAGTAAACATGCCGGCTTATATGAGATTATCTTATTGTACGAATAAAGATAAATAAACGGCAGACTCTGGTATTATATTTACGCATTATTTATTGTAAGGCAAATTGACGGTTGCCTTGTCAGAAATGATATGCTACAAACCTTTGGTAGTCTGATCTGGCACAGTCATTAGCTTGCACCTCCCCAAGCAGATATGATCATTTAGGCCTAGAGTTTGGACTATCATCATCATATCTCATGACATAACCATGTCAAATACGAAAATATTTCTGCTTTCATTTTGGCATGCCTATTGTTTTTCAATGGCAACCATTCAATAAATACAAAGATCCAGGATCTTGAAGAAGTAGGTGTGGAAGAAAGCTGAGCTCTCTGCTGCAGAAAACAGCACAGTTGGGGCGAGCGAGGTATTCAAATGTGCCAGTGCACTGGCTGCTTGCTTCTTTTCTCTGCTCTGCTCGACTCCTGTACTTCGACGACCCTTCCTCACCACCCTCCCGTCGTCGTGAGGTATTATTCTCACCTCACCTCTATTTCATTTCGCGCAGCCTTTTGTCCGGCCAGCTCGACCCTCCCCCTCCTCACACTCGCCTCCTCCAAAGCTAATCCTCTGAAGAACATGAATAGGACGGTCTTTTGTATAGCCACATATACTATTTATACGTATTCTATTGTGCTAGGTGTCGCTTTGAATGGGTTTCCTTATTTCAGGCTTAAATATTTCATTCGTCCCTTGCAAACGTCCCTCGCTACTCCCGCGCCCTTTCTGCTATTATCAAGGAGGGGAATCCACAGGATGCTTCATAAACGCGTGTCAAATTCGAGCCTCCCACCCTCTTCTCACCTCAGCTTTCTTCTTTCTCTACTTATCCTGTCCTCTGGGAAACAACTAGTCACCTGGCTTCGACGCACTCAGCACCCCTTCTATCGAATATTTCGTAACACTAAACAATACTCTCCTTCCTCTTCAATTATAATCTCCCGGCGAGGCGAGGAGCTTTTCTATAGAGCCAAAAGCAGGTTAATAACTATGTGGTAGGGAAAATACAGCTAGGAAAAAATACGCTCACAATGGAAGTACAACAAAAAGGGTATTGATTGAGGTACCTCAAGCGATTTATAACTGGAAGTAAGTGATATTTCAAAAACACTGAATATCTATGGAGCTTCAAAAGATCTTTGCTAGAACTTTATGAAAAATGATCGAGGTTTATGGGAATCGTTGAAGTTGTTGATATCGATTAGATAATAATGTAGCCTACTCTGCTTGATAAAAATATATAGATTATGGTGAGAAAGATTTGAGGATTATGAAGTAATGAAACTCAAGTTCTCAAGAAATGAAAGAGATGAGATGATCAAAAGTATGATTATATCCTCCGGGCCGAATACGAGCCAGGACCAGCTGCGGAGCTAAATATTCATTTTTTTCAGATCACTCAGCTGCTCTGGCTAGTTTAGCCAATCTCTTGTGGAAATTTGATACATGTGCACCATCGCAAAATTTGATGTTGATATTTGACATCCACTTTTACAATAACTGAATTCTCTCTTCAATTCATGATTTTTGTAGATTACAAAAAATGTAATTGTCATTGTTTCCAATTTTTTATTATCACATCGATAATTAGGGTAGCTTCGCTTGCCTTATCCGTCAAGAACTTTGTCAGACGGAATCAGCCAGTAATATGATACCAGTAGGCTTTCTTCGCTCGCCTGCACGGACTGCGTCAAACTGGGGTGGGGACAAAGTGGTTTTCCAACCCAGTTTGTCGTTGCATGCACCGCCAAACTTGCTCTCTAAGGAATGCAGCTCAGTTTGATGCCGTGCAACTTTGTCGCCTGGTGACAAAATCTGAGGAGTGCCAGTTTGTCGTTACATGCACCGCCAAACTTGCACTCTAAGGAATGCAGCTCACTTTGACGGCGTGCAACTTTGGCGGTAGCCCAGTTTGTCGTCAGCCCAAGCTGTCGTCAGCCCAGTTTGTCATCGTCCCCGCCTGCATACTTGAATTTTCGTCAATACTCACTTCAATCACCTTTTGATTTGAGAGTTCAAATGATTTATATTTAATAAAAAGACTAAATACAGAATCCGTTCAAAAGTGTCTGAACCAACATATTTTGGGTAACTAAGTACTGTGGATAACCAGATACTCTGGTAAACAAAACTGATAAACGGACTGAGCAATAATTGATCTGATTCATAATTAATCTGATATATTAATATATAACTAATCTGAGTTGGTTTGAATCTGTGATAATTTTGAATCTGTAAATTTTTGTGATCTTTATAAAAGTGTTTTCATAACCTCATTTAGACTATTTTTATCAAAATTAGGGAGAGGAACAGTTTTGGGTTTATCGTGTTGATTCTCTCCCAATCATTAATTTGATGTTGTGATTAAGGAATGTAATAAATGTAATAATGCAATAAATGTAATAATGTAATAAATGTAATTCTCGTATTTGTAAACATGCTCGTGAGAGCATAAGAGCATCAGTTTTGAATGAGCCTCCAAGTCTGACAAATCTGCAATGGGTGTCAGAATGAAATCATTTTTCTCCATTCAAGTACAGTAGCTAATTCACAATTCATATAATTAACAATTTTTAGACACTGATTATGAATTGTGCTCTGAACAAGAAAAACTTTGTACTTGGGTCGTTGAAAAAATGTAATAAATGTTGGGAGGGATGTTGGCGTCAAGACAGCAGCATCTGAAGCAAAAGTAGGAGAGTGAGAGTGACGTTGAGTGATAATGGCGGTTGCTGAGTAGACCGACGACCAGGCAATGCAACGCATCATGAGCAGCAAGCAAGGGCTCTACTTGACATCTTGTAATAATAATGGCATTGTAAGCGGCTTTCTACTCAGTCTCTGCGCTGCTGCTTACAAAGCGCACGTCCCTTCAGCTCGTTAGCGGCGGTAGAGGTCCCTCCTCTCGCTCGCTGGCTGATGTCACCAAAAACGTATGCTACATGATGCTAAGCGACGCGGGCAAATATTCGGTAATGGGAGCTTGCTTTCATTTGACATCAGCCACCCTCCTCCCCCACACACACACAACTTTTTAACCTCTTCTTGTCTTCTCTTCATCCAGACTCCCCTCACTCTTAGAAAAAGGACACTCGACTTCTTGCTCGACGCCAAAAAGGCGAAGATTATTCCATTCATTGGTTTCTGAGCTGCAAACACTCCTACACAGATCTCGGCTCTAATTGGTGTACCCAATTATTTTTATACTTCTGCAGCAGTCTTCGAGTCACCGATCTCAAGTTTGTTAGCTTTTGCATCTTGACAAAATGCTCGACTTGAAAAAATTGAGCCTTTTCAGCTGGCGCGTAGAAGAAATTACTTCCAGTCCTAATTACTTTTGAAAGTTTCAAAAAGATTCCTCCTTCTCCTTTCCTCGTCATAATTCAATAAGAGGTAAGCTGAAAGTTTCTCGTGCACGCCGTTTTGTCTCTATTAATTCAAAACGGATAAAGAGAAGATTAATGACAAATTTTCGTGCCCTACTTCAATTCGAAAACGTCTGACGTCACCCACTTCTCATCCATGCTCAGCTGCACTCAAGTTGCAATCAGCAATGACTTCAAAGTGATCGGATTCATTTCTGTCTGCGAAAGAATAGATCAAGGGAGCTGAAGATGAAAGATTAGAAGTCACTAAATAACTCTTTATTGAGTATCATTGATGGAATGAGAACTTACAGGTTCTCGAAAGAGCTTAGAATACGTATTTGTCAAAGTTGAAAATTAATTGAAATTATTAGATACTCTGTTCATCTGTATGGGATGTATAATCATTAGATTCAATCATTCAATGATCATATTTTGGGAAGACCATTTCATGTCTCATCAATAAGGGATCGAAGCCGTGCAGAATGAATCCTTCTGCACCCTAATTCTTGAACATTTATTAGTTTATGAGTTTTAAATGATAAAGAATAAGTAGACAAGCAATTCATTTATTTATATTAGCAATGGAAAATAACTATGTCAATATAATGAATTCCGGAGCAATCAATAATTTGATTCAGTTATCAAGGGTTCCCCCCTCATGCCAATGGACGCACCCCTCCCATGAAATTTTAATACGAAACTCCAGCTTCTAACCCCCTCCCCCCCCCACTATTGAAATGTTGGAACCCAGAATAATGTCATCAATAGTGATTCTAAGACTGCTGCACTGCTGCTGATATTTTTTGGAAACCTTCAAGATTTGATTTTGACACCCCCCCCCCAAGAATATCAAGGACGCAATCGTCCAAGCCCTCTTAGTGGGAACTCCTGGGTTATTTGTATAGATCCAAGTGATTAATTTCAGAAGAGATTCTCATCAATTAAGTTTCCTCTATTGTCGGATAATGTGTATTTTCTTCCAACTAATCTAACTAACTCATCAACTAAAATTACTTCAAAGTATGAGTGGTTTCCTGAAGTTTAAAACCAAGTACCAAAATATATAAAATCAACGATTCTCAGAAGGAACTGTGTGGGACTCTGGGATGTGGGACTATCCAGATCCAAGAATTAATCTCAGTGCACAATTTATTATATTGAGCATCAGAAAACTTTCTCCACAGCAGCCTGCATTATCCATGATATTTACAACAAACAGCAGATCACAGGCACTCGTTCTGTGCTGACAATGGAGCTACCGATGTCATCACCAGCAGAATCTCCAATTTCTATGAAACACAGCATTGAAAATAGGTGAAACAAACCTTGTTGGATTGTTCTATTATCCAGATAACAGCAGAGCGGGCGACAAGTGGGGTGGTGAGTTGAAATCAATTCACCGTCTATTTATCCGGCCGATGATTGGCTTACATCCTGTGTTGGTGGGGGAAGGGGGTTTCTGTGAGCCCTGTAATCACAGCGATGGAAAAATGATGTGCATCGCCCGAGAGCGTCCCTCTAGCAATTTCCTATGAATCGAAGCTGTCGCCCGGCGGCCGGCTGGCATTTTTCATAGCTTCCATTTGCAGGACGAGCGTGCATTTTCCTGTAGCTTTTCACGCGGCTTTTCAGCGTCGACCGGCCGATAGAAAGCGGCCTTTGTAGTCTGTAGTGCTTTGTTCGAGTTCACAGTTGCACTGTCCACTGTGAAGAATAGATGTTGACTGCTTGTAATAGGTCTCGCCTTCTGTTATGTGCCTGGCTATCACCAGTATAGGATGCATCCGTTTATCATGCAATAACTCACTTTTTTGAAAATTGAAACAAAACAGTTCTATTGTCCCAGTTATCTTGGGATTTCATCATGAATAGCAGCTTCTATATCTGAGAATCCTTGGTAATGCTCCTATCTTTGTCAATGATTTTTTTAAAGAAAAGAATATGTTTCAATTTCACAGAAAGACAAATTAAATACAACAATAATAAATAGTACTTATTCATAAAACTCAGCATATAATGAAATAAAGTTCAACTAATAGACTTCCTAGCCTCTTGTGCGATATTGGTATTGTAGGGTTGCATCATCAACTGTCTTGAATCAACCTAGTAAGCAATAAGTTTATCCCAGATTAAGATGGAACTCAATTATTATTGAATAGTAAAATGACAAAATAGTGGATTATTCAACTATAGCTACTATGTCCATGGTACAACTCAGCAGTAAAGCATTAAATTTCTTCACAAGAAGTGATTCAGCATCAATAATGAAAAATGGGCCTTATCATCAATATACATATTCATAACTCGAGCCTCGATAACAATTGGTTGTAAACATAATGCTTTATGCAAGGTTGTTAACATAATGCTAATGCAAGCATTAACATGATTTTTACTTGTCATCAAAAGAGAAGAAGTTCTCATATTACAATAAAATTAAATGAGGCCACTGATCATTTTGATTGCATTGACAGAAATGTTGAGAAGATGAAAACTATCCAATCTCGTGTGTAGCAGCAAAGACATTTTGGATGGATCTTGGTATGTTTTCCTAATTGGACTGTATTTCTAATTATCCTAGTTCTATTCATCCTAACTGTTCCTCCTGATCTCCCATCTTCTTATATCAATGACAATAGGCCCTCACGAAACTACTGTATCTCATTATTTTTTACGGGGCGTGAATGAATCCCATTTTCCCAAATACAAAATCATCTCTTTAGTAGCGTTTTCTTTATCAAGCACAGATGAGGAATGACAAAATAAATCATCCAAAAATGATGCAACAACCTTATAAGACTGATTGAATGATAAAACTTATCTAAACCATTCTGTAGGCTCATGTCCAATGTACCAATTACTGAAAATTTAATGAGATCCTAACAAGAAGATACTTTCTCTTCCATGGCCAAATATTCCAGAAGGACTGATCAATCAATAATACTCTTCACTCCTCAATTTTCTACGAATGATGATTGTGATCCGTTAAGCAATCTTCTCAACCAAATTCGTTCCTAATGATTAGACACACAAGGCGGCTATACCGGGAGTTCAACACGATATTATCTCGTCTGCTGTGAGGTGATGATGGCTCAATAAAGGAGCTAGCTCTGACAAAAGGTATAATTTATTTCTGTTAAACTTGCGGGCCTCGTTTCTTAGCGCAGCGCTTTCTTTCTTTCAATCCTATTATCGAAATTGAAATAAGGAACAAATTGTTACGCGCATAAAGGAGCCTTTCTGCGGGATTGTTAAGTAAATGACACCCTTTGCAAGTGGCTCGACAGTGGTTTGACGTCCAAATTACGGGTCCCACACACGTTTCGACAGTAAATTGCCGACGTACCTGCGCACAAGCACAATTCTGCCAACATAACAAGACAATGGGCCGCGCCACAGCCAACAAAGGGGCGGCGCTGCCCCATCGCGATATACAATTATCGCACCCCGTGGGGCGGCCCCACCCCCGGCCCCGACTCCCGCTCAACAATAACACTTTTTGCCGCTAGAAACTACTTGTCATCGGACTCCACTCACTACTGTTGCCAACCGACCGACTAAACACCGTCTCAAGCTCCAATCATCCCACTACATTTCAAAAGATTCTCTATCGGCATTGTTCTTTGAACAGGAAAAGGGTGGAAACTGGAGAGACTTTCTTATGGCATCAGGAGCTGGGTAATTGGCATGGTGTTTGATGAGGGTATGGAGATGTAATTGTTTCCTGTTTGTGAGTAAACTTCGTGATTCTCAGCCAGCAACTGGTGTGAATAAAGTACACCAAGATGATCAAATGGAGTTTCCTATGTTTGAAGAAATGAGAGGGTGTAACCGACCTCTGGATAGAATTAGTCAATGAAGACCTAAATAGGAGTAATCATCTCCCTCGTGATAAAAATATGAGTTGATTATTCCCATTTAAGTTGACTGAAATTTATTGAGAGTTAGAATGGAGCTAGCTCGCATATAAAATATCTTATTTGTAGAACAAATATGATAACCCTATTGAATTAATTGACAAACGAGCCAAAGCTGACTATTTTTTATTTATTTTCTTATTTTTTTCTATTGCAATTTAGTGAATAAAGACAAATGAACAATTTTTTCTAAAAAAATAATGTGTTGAATATTAATGAGATAGGTAGCCTAGTTCTCACCATGACTACTACTTCTAGCAACTAACTTGGAATTAACATATAATATTAAAAGATAGCAATAATAATATATAGATTAACAAGGTTAACTATTTGAATAGAAACTTTTCCATCACAGCCTTATAATCTGTAGGTGCAAGATAAGGAAGATTAAGTCTCAGCACTTTCCATTTCGGCTATTCAAGTGGAAATGAAAATAAAAAGAGACAAAAAAGTATTGAGAATATGTAGTAATGACAGTGATAAAATCATTGAATTTGAGAGTGATAAATAATAGAGTAGGTATCTAATTCAACCTCTTTCTCAGTTGCTTTCTCAGTTAATCATTGTTATGCAGACCAAACAAGAACATTATTTCTGTAACATGTGGAAAAACTTTGGTTACTGATTCCTTCCAAACAAGTTGAAAAAAAGGAGAAAAGAGGATTGTGAGTGATAGGAAGTAGGAGTGGGGGGTGGGGGATTAGAGGCATTGAAGCGAAAGGTGTACCGCTCCGCTCACCGCGCCGCGTCGCGCGTCTGAATGCGAGCAGATTTCCATATAGATTAGCATTGTGCACCAAGACGTGGGTAGAGGTCATTACAATACAGAAACTGGAGAATATCGTTGGATACAGAAGAATAAAATGCGCAAGCCAGAATGGAAGTTTGACGTCTGAATGGTTTCTGCAGGAAGTTACTGAATAGCAAAAGCAGCGCTAACAAGCTCCTTCCTTATTCTGCTTTGTGGAGATAAGGAATATGATTGGTTTCGGCATGTTGTTTAGACAACGTGTTTCACTTGTCAACAAACTGCTGCTTTTGTGATTCTTGCACCCTTTGCCAATACAATTCCAAAGGCTATTTCAAGTTTCCGATTCTGACAACTTATGTACCCTTCCAACAACTATAACACAACTCAATTCATCTACCGAACTGAACACCGGCTTGTTTGAACTCCTTGAAGATGCCTTTGTTTCAGTACGGTCGCTGCCGCTAAAACAGAGACGTGAATCTGGAAGAGATTGTTGAATTTCTCTCAGCATCCAAACTTAGTTGATACAGTCAAAGAGTGGAGCTTTGAAAGACGTACTCAACTGATAATACTGTACTATATACTGACTGCTTCTAAATGTATACACACTGCACAGCATTCACTTGCTCTGATTCAACATGCTCATTCTGATCCCAGTTTCCATGCATTGTGTTTGGCGTTAATACTGATCAATGGAAGCTACCATACAGTACAAACAACAAAAGCTTAACAAGGACTTAATCTTGAATTTTGCTATTTTCTCTGCAAAAGTTTGAATCGTGATGGAGGGAGTAGAGATAATAAATATAATGTTATTACACGATAAATGGTTGTCAACTTTTTCTTTTGAATCAATCAAAAATTGTATTTACCTGGCAAAGTATTATAATTTCTGATAAAAAATCAATCAATAAATCACTTATAGCTTATGCTCTATATAGAGGGAGTAGAGATAATAAAAATAATGTTATTATACGATAAATGGTTGTCAACTTTTTCTTTTGAATCAATCAAGAATACTGTATTTACCTGGCAATACATTGTCATTTGTGATAAAGAATCAATCATTAAATCACTTATAGCTTATGTTCTATATAGAGGGAGTAGAGATAATGAAAATAATGTTATTATACGATAAATGGTTGTCAACTTTTTCTTTTGAATCAATCGAAAATACTGTATTTACCTGGCAATGCATTGTCATTTGTGATAAAGAGTCAATCAATAAATCACTTATAGCTTGTTTTTTAGAACTTCTTCATAATCTACATCTACTCTACACGAGAAGGAATAGGACTGGGAAAGGATGGGAGATTCTAAAGGCTACTCTAGGAGATATCTAAAGGATAGGAGATTCTCTCATTGTTCGGCTCAATTTCAACAAGAGAATAAGTAATGGGAGCTTTTGTGTATAAAGGCTATGATCATTTAACATCATCCAGTGATGTATTTTGTTATACAGTGATCAAATATTGTGGCTCAGATACCTCAATTATTTATAATATTGTGAGAATTGAAAAAAAAACATGTGTGTCCACATCTTGAAAATCCTGAGGCTTCTGATGGTGATTAACTCTCCTAGGAGATCCTCATAGTGGAACAATGGTTTTATATATAGGAAATACTAAGATTCAATACGATCAATAATTTCTCCTGTAAATTCAGATAAATAACATAAATCTACTCCATTACTAAATAGCGATACACGACTATTTTTGTGTGAGGATGTATTACTTGTTGGAAGGCTAGTACCTTAGAGAAAAGTATACTAATATAACCTCTAGTAATACCTAGTAATTTAAATATACAACATAAATCTACTCCATTACTAAATGGCGATACACGACTATTTTTGTGTGAGGATGTATTACTTGTTGGAAGGCTAGTACCTTAGAGAAAAGTACACTAATATAACCTCTAGTAATACCTAGTAATATAATAATCTCTGCTAGTATTAGCTGAGATATTAAGAAGGTGCGTCATTGGTACTTGGGGAGGAGGCTGATCTCTCACGTCGACATGTGGACCTGAGATACTGATATAAAGATAAATGTGAGTTGTTTGAAGTTAAAGATTTAGTAGTACAAAAATTTAAGTTAATCACTTTTTGTGTAGTTGAGAAGTTGATGTTGTGCTAATTATTCATATTGAATGAAAAAGACTAAGAAATTGTCAAAAAAACACAGATTTATTGATACTTAGAAAGACCGGTTTCGGTTATCACACCATTGTCAATCTCTGATAAAACTATCTAGTTTCATCTAGTTTTATCAGAGATTGACAATGGTGTAATAACCGAAACCGGTCTTTCCAAGTATCAATAAATCTATGGTTTTTTTGACAATTTCTTAGTCTTTTTCATTTAATATTTAAGTTAATCATCAACGTCTGGCTAATAACAAGCAAATACCTGAATTTACTATATCCGTTAAGAAGAGGTTCTCACTACACTCTACAAAAAACTGTGAACCTAATATTGCTATTTAGCCTGCAAAATTGAGGATAGATGCTACCAAAAACTTCGATTCTAATACAGAAGTTATTCCAGTTTTTACATGGTAAATGAACTATCTGATCCTCAATGTGAGACTAACACTAATAGTTTTCTTGTTTACTTGGAAAATCATCAATATTAACTGAGAAAAAATGTGTAAAATTGAAGTATTTCTCATTATGATTTGACAAGACTTGAAAATAATCATCAACTTGTGTCAAATTACTAGCCTTGAGTTGTCTGTTCCAAACAGTTGACTTGAAGACAACGACAAACGTCAGCTAGAAGTCGAAATGTAGGCTAGCTTGCATTTTATCCATTTCTTATCTTTGTTACTAAATTGGTTGAGAATGGATGAAATAGTGTAGAATTTTTCTGTATAATAACACAGTTGTCACTGTGAAACAGCTCCTGTGTTAATTACTGTAAATAGCATTTTCCATCTCTATCAATAGGATATTGAATTCCATAGATAAATAGATTCATTATAGAATTCCTGTTTATAACAGAGGTTGAGAAAATTGAGTTTGAAAAAATGGATAATGATTCAATCTATAAAATCAAATAACTTAGACTTTCTTTAGTCTCCATTTCATAGAATGATAGTCTACAAAATGATAGGAAAATTATTATTTTGGGTGTAAACTCATGAATTGACTGAATAATTTTGCTATTCCATTGGTGCCTCTCAATCTATCTTCTCAAAAAATATGTTTTGATTAGGTAGCTACATCTTATCCTCTCAAAAAATATGTTTTGATTAGGTAGCTACATCTTATCCTCTTTCTTTAAAAAATTTTTCCTATTTAAAATCTTCTCATTTGCTATCTGATTTTCCCCACTTTTCTTTATTCTCTTTCCCAGGTATTGAATACTGTTAGGCCTACACAGGTTCTTTTTCCTCATATCCATATCCACTATTCATAAAATAAACAAATTTCATCTTTGATTCCAATTCTTACTGTATTAATTCTCTCCAGTAGCTTGTCTTTTATTTTTTTAAATTTATTTTTTGCTTTTTCTTTCAGCAGTGAAGTGATTGAGTTTATTGGAAAACACTTATTTTCTAAAATACTTTTATTATTCAATATTGATCTCTCATATTTATTACATTTTATTGTCATTTCTTGCTTCAATTTTTTTTTTGTTATCTCTGCATATTTTGTATTGTATTGTTTGCTAACGACGTGGTTAAGTGGTAGAGTGGACAATATTGTCCAAATTTCGCCACGTCAACATGAATAGAAAAGTCATTCTATTCTATTCTAATCTACGGTTGCTTAATATGTAGAACAGTTTGAAAACCTCCAAAATACAATCAAGAATCGGAAGTATCAATCCCTTGAGGATCAGATCACTGAATGCTTTTTACCACTTTCTCATCTTTTGTCAAAATATCAATGTTACTGTATCCTTATGAAGTGACTTTTGTCAAAGCAATTATTTTGTTTATGACAGTAAAACATTCTTGATTCTTGTCACTTGATTGGGAGAAATAATTTTGGAATCAACGAATTCGCACACCTGCTTCCAAGGGTAGTTGGAAATCCAGCAGCTATACTAGTAGATCCATCAATAATTTGCTTGAAATGTTTAAATCCATCAAAATGTTTATATAAATCCATTAAATGCTTATATATATTTTTGGAGGAAAATTGAACTTGAACGTTTTACAGTAGAAACATTACCTATTTTTTGGACATTTCATTCATTTATCAAAATTTGGGAATGGAATAGATTTGGGCCAAGCCTGCTGTTCCTTCCTAATCATATTTATATGATTTGTGATTCTGTCCACGAATAGATAAATAAATAAATATCCTCCGGCGTGGAAAAGAAAAATGTCCAATTAATAAATTTTCAAGGTGGTCGTAATTAAGGTTTATTCTGGTGCTGATGTGATACTTTTATGAATCATGATGTAGTTGCAGGTGTGTCTGTTAAATTTAACCGGGATTAAACGCTTATTAATGATGTCATCACAATGTCACCGGCTTCTTTCATCGGTTATCATAGCATTGGTCTTGTTAGACGACATCGTTACTCACTCACAGTTCGATGCCCACGGATCTGTTAGCTAATTTTTTAATTATTGATCTTCAGTTCTTCAACTTGTTGAAAAACATGTCTATAGTGATGTGTTGTGATAGCTATAGAGATGTGTTTACTCTTCTTGAAACCTTCTTGTTATATTTGACAACGGATAATATCCTTACTGCATTGAATAAGTACTCAATAAAACAGCATGAATAAGAAAACAAGTATTTCAGAATCTCAAAATTCCATGAGGAATAATTGTAGCATGAGGAATCATGTAATAGCAGCTCGTGATCATTTATTGATTTACTGTATTCTACAACTTCCCAACCTGTGCAAAGCACGAAGGATGATAATATAAGAGGAGAATATTGAATAATCAACCATTAAATTTCATATTATTTTTATTTATTATATTCCAGTAACTTGAATTATCGAAAAGGTACAGAAAAAGTAACGACCCAGTTGAGAAAAACAGCTTCCAAGACCAATATCAATGTGTACATCCTAGAGCAAAACAAATTTTTCAGTAATACATCAATTTTAGTGTGAATAAGTCATAAACTCTGACTTTACAGTAGTTCTGCATTAATTTGGGATGAACATAATATTACATGTTTGGAAGATTTTTCATCTTCAGTAAATTACAAGAGCAATGAACAAATCATTGGTAATTTATCCATTTGTGTTTTTTGTTACACCAGTCATGAAATTAGTAATACCTAATATCGATTCTAATGTGAATAAGTCATAAACTCTGACTTTACAGTAGTTCTGCATTAATTTGGGATGAACATGATATTACATGTTTTGAAGATTTTTCATCTTCAATTGCAATGGAAAACCATCCGTTTGTGTCTTTGTTACACCATTCATGAAAATCAATGACATTATCAACGAGGAATATAAGAACAAATTATCACATTTCATTCGTTATCAACCCAATATAATCACTAGTATTTATGTACATTTTCCATCCTCTCATAAAATCTTAGACGAATCGAGTTAATATACATCCAGCTTACATAGATAATATTCTAATCTAATAATATAGTATATATTATATTACACTTAGAAAATACTCCCTATCGTCTATTTGTGGCTATTATTCGAAATAACCGTTATTCAAAATGTACAGTATCATGGGATTCAGGAATCTTATTTTCAAAATTATTTGTAAGATAACCATTATACTCAACATAGTGATTATAGTGATTTTAAGTATCATACATATAAATTCTCATTCGAATTCAAAAATGGGAATTTCGAGTGCAGTACATAAAAATTCTGTATGCATTTATTACTGAGTAGATATTTCGAAAAAATTGGGAGTCATTCTAAGTCTGCCATGAGATACAGTTCAGACAATTTGAAGTTCTAAAAAAAGTAGAGACTTCTTTTGAAATTTCATCAAATAGTTCAGACCAAAAGATTTCCTATTCCAGCTTACTGGGTACATATCACAAAACAAGAACTAATTTTCTAATAAAGAAAAGAATGCTATTCTAATGATAGAGCTTAGGAATTGTAAATACAATTGAAAAATCGCTTAGAGAAGGCAACGTCCTGTCAAATGTAAACAATTAATTGTCAAAATTATAAATTAAAGCCTCAACGTGAATATATAGACCGTTTATTAACGTTAAAGCCGTTATAAACGTTTGATATAGACCTAGATATGGATAATTGAAAAATCGCTTAGAGAAGGCAACGTCCTGTCAAATGTAAACAATTAATTGTCAAAATTATAAAATTACAGCCTCAACGTGAATATATAGACCGTTTATTAACGTTAAAGCCGTTATAAACGTTTGATATAGACCTAGATGTGGATAGTCAATTACTTAGAACATTGAATAAAATTTTTGTGTTTGGAAATCATGATTTTCTGCATGTAACTAGTTCTCCACAATTCGCAATTCTAATACAGTAGACAACAATATGGTTGTCATGTTACCCAGTACATCAGTTCTATCATGATTTGAAAATGTTGAATGAAGTTGGTGATTTCTATACACATGCATCTAAAAAAATGAATGATTTGATAGATTACACAAAAAATCTCAAAGTAGTCCTCATAAAGTCTGTGTCATAAATTTATGTTTCTCTGTACAATATGTTGTAAGGTATCAATATACAGAGGAAAACGATGTAGCTAGTTGTAAATTGTTTTATTTCGTTTTCAGTTGAAACGGTTACGATAGTTCAGAGTGAGTTTGATAATATTAGCACGTTTTTCAGTTGAAACGATCACGGTAGTTGAGGGTGCTAACTGTAACTGGAGAATATCAGCACTTTTTCACTTGAATTAATCACGGTTACTTTAGTTAAGAGTCGTATGTAGTATGCCTTTGACGGCTATTGCACATTCAGATCACAACACTGCAATTGTCACTAATGTTCACTCGTCTTGCAGTGAATCGCTGTCGTCATTAGTGCAGGAGGAGCGGTGCTAGGCCTGCTTGTCTGGTCAGAAGATGACGGTGAGAGGCCGCCGGAACTCGGGGGCGACGGGAGCCGAAACGGGGCTCGGGGAGGTCTGGTGGTGGTATTGCTGATAGGCTTGATGATGGACGGCAGGGAGCAGACCGGAGGGACTCTGGTAGTAGCAGGGAAGAGGCGCGCCGGGAGAGGACGCCTGGGCCGTGGATGGAGTCGGTGAGGAGGCTGATGATGGCTCTACCTTGATGCCTTGCTCGGGAGACTGAGATGTCGCCCTGGCTGTGCCCTGGTCTCCCGCGTACAGCTTCCCCAGGTCCAGCGGCGAGTACCTATCGCCTCCCGCCGCGTACGCTTTGCTCGACTCCATGTACAGCTTGGAGCTCTCAAAGTAGGCCTTGGTGAATGCCGGGTCCAGGTAGCCGTAGTTCTTTGGCTGGGTGTCCAGGTATTTGGCATCCGGAGAGTACATGGGCATGGTGAGTGAGGTGGGGGGCATGTAGGGCCTGTACTTGTCTGCTGCCTCCATTGAGTACTTCATTGCGTCCATCGATGACACCACCTGTTTCAACAATAACAATACCGTCAACTAATTTGTCTATTTGCATTTGAAAGTTGATACTTTGAAAATAATTGATTCACACTATCAACATTAAAATGAAATATAAATAAATTATTATAGAACCGTTCGCAGAGACATGCATGCACTTACTCACTCTCTTATCAATTCTCAATTCAATATATTTATCGAAATAATTATTATATCATCACACAATAAGAATAAAAATAAAAAACAGGTTTGATTGTGGAGTTTGCTGGAAGAAGGAATAATAGTATCACCATTAGTATCTCTTGTATGAGAGTATTTATTGTCAAATGAATAAATTGTATATAATATTCATAATTTTATTATTATTCATTATTATTAGTTCAAGCACTAGATGATTGAGTACTATTTTGTAAGCATTGTTTTTTGGCAATATAGTTTATTATTATTATTAGTGGAAAAAATTGTCAGAAAAAAGCTTGTATTTCAAAAAAATCAATGAAAAGTACTCACTCACTCTTATCTCAATTAACCTTCTATTATTATGAGAGACATTTCATACTTCACTAGAAATAAAACCAAGAATATCAAGCAGAGAGAAAAGAATACCTCCTTTTCGAAGATATTCGTTTGTCTCTAGTTCAAGTAAGATAATACGAATACAACATGTAAAATCAGGTTACATGAAAATCAAATTTCTACACTTGGAAAATACAAAAAATGTGGAAATTTTTATAGAATTAGATATCAATATTGATTTTGAATAGAGCTCAACTAATCTAATATTAAACATTGATTGTAATTGACAACTTTTCTTTGGGATTGAAACGACGTTGAATAACATCTTTCCACAAGAGGCCTTAGTAAGTATGAATTAGATTCTTAGTGCCGATTGCCCAGAAGCCGGTTGAATCTTAATCGTGATCAATTTCACAAGAACCAATCAGAGAAGCCTTATTTTCGAAAAAGCCTTCTCTGATTGGTTCTAGTGACATTAATCACGATTAAAATTTAACCGGATTTTGTGCAACCGAACCTCAACAATATATGAGTCGTTGGCACTACTCATCAACGTATTTTTCCCTATTGCTCTACTAGACATGCTCTATTCATGCTTTATTTAACATTTCAGAGTTAATTCAGAGTTTTCAGAGTTGAAGAGCTGACAGGAACAAGAGGACATTTTAAAGAGGATGATCGTAATTGATGGATGTAAATATTCTTGAAACAGCTTAATCAAGAGAGTTGATAAAATAATGAATTCAGCTAAGTTGAGATATTATTAGAAAAGGATGAGTGTAGTCTCTCACCTGTGCCTGAGCTTGGATGCTGGTCTGAGCGGCAGCAGCGGCAGCCATACTGAGCGACCCGTAAGCGGCTGCCGGTCCGTAGTATGAACCCACCTGTCCAGCCACCATTCCTGTAGAACAAAAATTAGATCAATATAAATTTAAATTAATCAATATAAATACAACTCCTATAACCATTTGTCACCGTAAATAACCCCTACGTCATCCCACTCCTCTTGGCTACTGATCAATACCCATCCAACAAAAATAAGATCACGATGATCTTATATAATTACACATTACCCCGCTCATATATTAATAGATTAAACTATACTGAACTACCTACACGTACCAATCCACTTTCCCAGCCTACACTATGAGGGGCTCTAATTTATTGCAATGAAAGGCGTGAACTCATGACTTACACGTTTTCTTTCATGTTAGTTATACGTTTTATTTCAAGTTGTTTGATATAAGAAAAGTTATCGTTTCTAAATTACGATTGCGAACTGTCAACTAATAACAGCTGCAGTGAGCCAACTTAGACTACTGGAGCGCAAAACCTGTCTCCTCGATAAAAATGGGTTTCTAATGTATGTTAAACCTGTATGTTGTTCCATGTAAGCTTTCAACTAAGACCAGTGCAGTTTACAATTTCAATAAATGTCTTTTGTACCTCGACGATAATTCATCAACATAGGTTCTATAAATAGGATGTAGTAGCTCAATATTATAATATACTTCAGAAATTAGAAGAAGAAAGTATCACGTCAAAAGTCGACCGTAGCATTAGAAGAAAATATTGTAGACTTGTATATGAGCCTCGTATTTTACGTGAAAAATATATCTAAATTATTTTGAGTACCTATTCCTCTGTTTTCTTCCTTCCCCCCATTTCTCCCTTCCCCCCATTTCTCCCTTCCCTTTTTTCCTCATTACTTCTCTTCTCTTCTTTGCCTGCCTATTACATGGGAAACCATAGTTGGCTAGGTATCTTCCTCTATTTTTTTCTCTTCTCCAACACACCCAAACACAAAGCCCATGGTTTTTTATATTTGTAACATTTTATTGTGTTTTTATGTTCCGTAATTCTTTGTAATTTTGTTTCGTCTTGTTTTGTGTGTTTTTAATAAATTGAATAAATTATTGAAATTATTATAGTGGGATGCTACACGATTGTTTAAGGAAATCAATCCAAGTATGTAAAGGACTTTTTTCATATTGTAAATGTTTTTTTTTCATGTTTTAATGTTTCGCACTAATATTCTATATCGAAATATTGAACTTGGAGGTATAAAATATTGAACTAACTGAAATATTGAACAAATTGAACTTGACTATAAAGGTGTAACAAATCACAATTGAAATTAAGTTTGATTCCATGGTAACTCATGGATCTAGCCTACCTATTTAACAGACAAAGGAGTATTACTTGAGTCATTTGAGGTTGATCTATCACATAGACTACAGTACAAAGTATATGACAAAGTAACAAATTATACAAAGTTAAGATAATATCAAATCAAAGTTTATTCATCAAAAACAAATCTGAATACTATAACATTTGATACAAATAAAAAAAAGAAGTTTTATGCATTGAATAATTTATTGATAGGCATAAATAATTCAATGATTTGATTTGAATATGAAGTGTCTATTTTGTTTTCTGTAGAAGTGTATGAGTAAAAACCTATTATTATTTAAAACAGTACATACAATATATTTTTAAAATCAACTTGGCAGAATAATACCCTCAAATAATGTTGAAAGAATCTCGAATTTCCCCACACAATGCTGTAAATTCGAGTGTCATATTGATTTGAGTAAATTTTAAAGAAAGTATTTGGATTGAGATTCAAAGTAGAAGTTTCAGATTTTAGTTGAGGAGGCTTAGTTCTTTGCAGTTCATATTCCCCGATAAATGGATTCTCTTTTTTGTCTGAGATAGTTTCTTATAAGAAGAATTCATGAGTTCGTGTTCATGTTGTGTTCACTACAACTCTGCAAAAGCCACACAACCAACAAAAAACAATTCGAGAGTGGTGTCGTTGCGACAAAACTCGGAAACAGCAATGGCGGCGAATGAATGATGCAAAGGCAGCGGCGGAATTTCTGTAGAAGAGAGTCAGTCGAAGAAGTCCACTGTCCAGCTGCTGCTGCTGACTCTATGCACCCTACAATAGCCACCTCTAAATTGCTTTTCTCTTAAAATGTCCCTTTACAAACACGTTCCTGACTTGTTTATAAACCCATCTCTAATTTACACATTCTGGACATGCATGCGGCTAGTAAAACTGTTGGATTCCATTCGGCCGAGAGCGAGCACCCCTGCCGAGGCGGAGTGCAGATGGACACCTGGCTAACTCACTACTCTCACACGCGCACACACCGTTACGGCTTCATCAGGTAGCAGCACCAGCAACACTCTCTTCTCTCTCTCTCTCCAACCCGCACCCACCGTATCCGTGTTTCCCCAAAGCCGCGCAATGAATAAATTTGTAATTGGAGACTATTAGACTACAGAATAGGTGACGACCGGTCACGAATTGAACAGTAACTTCTTGCCACCTTCCAGAATGGCAGCCCAAACCTCAATTCACATCACTTTCCATCTGATTACCTGGTTGAACAACTTTTTAAAGCAGCGTTTTGTAATGGGATACCATCATAATACGGTATAACTAGGAAGTTAGTTTCGAATCCCCCCTATCTGAGAATGCATCAAATGCAACTGAGCAACTGAGCATTTCGGTGCAAGGGGGTTGAGAAACATATCCAAAATATTACAATTTGTCAAAAAATTACACAACCATGAAGAGTGAGGAAAATTGAATAGTATAAAGAATTGCAACCTCTACGTCTAAAATATAAGAATACAGAGAACATAAGAATACAGAGAAACAAGATGAATTGTTTTCGATACATCTATCAATTCACAATATTCACGATATTTCTGTCTTGAGCAACTACTGTACATTGTGAAATCATCCACTACAGTAGTAATCATTTGATAAAAGTGAACCCAAAAATCAATCCAGTTTAATCGATTTCCCTGTGTATTAACAATGAAATATATGTTGAACCAATTACATAAACACTATGTTCCATTGACTATTAGTGAAAATCATTTTCAAAATAGAACAGTTAGATTATCGAACAAAACACTCTCTTAGAATAAGTGAACAGGACGTAGGAATTGGTTCCTAGGTGAGATTTGAATGGATTGCTAAACTGATTACAACAATTGAATCCCAGTTACCTTATAAGAAAATGCTTCGAATCATTTTTAATGAGATGGTGAGTGAGATATTGAAAGAGAAGAGGAAGGTAGAGCATTAGACAGACGAAAGTATTCAAGCGTAAATAAGTGTATACCAAGGTGTTAGGCTGTTGAATTGTAGCCTAATTATCGAGAACACGAGAAAAGACGTGACTGATGAATAACTACTGTATTATGTGCACATATCTCTTATTCTTTTTTGACATTCTTTTGTCCCGCCAGCACGCGTGCGGGCAAATGAAATCCTGGGCATTGTAGTGCTGTATAATGATGCCTCATGATGTATTAAAGTATATAGAATGCACACAGTGTGTGAGAAAGGCAACAAAGAAATGATAAAAAGAGATGGAATAGAAGAACATTACGAGATTGTGTTTAAAGGGTTGCGGAGACGAGAGGGAGACGCCATTGTCCTCAGCATGGCAATTGATTGTCAGCAGGATTATAAATGGTACGAGTGTCATTTCATCAATACTCATTAGGAGTTCCATAGTCATTCAACAATTGTTGCCTAAATAAACAAATGAGAAATTGTCGAGAAGGTTTGGGGTCGTTTGGAAAGCACTAATGTTACACTAATCAATCAATAATCAGCAGTTTTTATTCGTGGATTGCAGCCTGTATAACGCATCAAATCGGAAAACCTTAATACTATAAAACCTATTTGGAAATAATTCAATGGCTGAGATGACAATAGGTTCACGCTATTGTCCAGTTTTAAAAGCCTACATTTAACAATCTTCTAAGATTAATGTATTTTAAGCTTGAACGATTCATTAATTTACTATCCTTTAGTGCAAGAGACTGTGCATTCACTTGTACTATTATTGTATTTGATGATAAAATATAAATAAATTTGTTCTATTATCATAAACCAACACTGGCACTTGTCAGAAATATTTTACATATATTCTACAATATTTTCAAAATATTGATTGATATCCTATTGGTTTAAAGGCGTTATTTCATTTGGATAATCTCCAGTTATAAGAGCTGGATGTAACATTTCAGCTATGATATATTTCATACAGTTGCATTACAGAAGTTAATTATGAACTGGATCGTAAGTTGATATCAGATGCAGGCTGCGTCAGGTGTAAATAACTTATTTACACAGCATGCTCTCGTTTTCATTAAATTGCAAACCTGTATAAATAGCCAATGATACATTGCATTTCAAGAGACGGGATGTTTCAATGCAGTCTTTGCACTAGTTCACGTGTTAATGAGTGCTCCAATAAGTAAGTAAAGAGTCTACCCTCATTTTCTAAAAGTTGATAAAAATACATCTGCACACAATTGAGACATGTGGAATCCTCGAGCAACATATCATGTATGATGAAGTCACAAACAAGTAATAAAAATACGTCGATGTCCGTACTGATAGAAGACATTCGGTTTTATAGAATCCGGGCAACTCGTTAATGTATTTGCGTACGTTACATTTTATCCACGCCAGAGGCATTTGCATATCGAATCGCCGCCTGACTGGCCCGCATCGTGCAACTTGCACAACAGGTTCAAATTATAACTAGAACGATCCGCGATGACATTATTCAAAGCCTGGATCGAGTTAATTAATCTCTCCAACTGATGAGAGAGATAATGGGCTCACAATGGGGTTCCTTCGCCTAGCTAAGACAATGTCAAGCGGGCAGTGGAAAGCATGTCTCGGATGTCAGCTGACTGACCTGAGCACTGTGTCTGCACGGGGAGCGTCCCAGCTTCATCAGGGAAGCAAGCAGCTCGACTCAGCAGTAGGCTACGTCTGTCTGTTCTTTTCACGGTAAACCAATTTTCTCACGTGATATTCGTTTCAACTTGCTCGACAGATTACAAGAGAAGTTCTCTCGGTCCCGGCTACCGCTTCTTGTTTTCCATCGGTTACTTTTCACTTCAGCAATAATCTGTCTTCTTTCCATGTGGCATGTCTTGTCCGTTCAGTCACATTGAATTGGAAGTTGTGAACCGGTATTTCTTGAACATTTCTCATGATTGATGAAAATTCTGATTCTGCAAAACTGTAGGTCGATTCTAAATTGGAAATTCCACCAGTCGTTGAGTTTCTGATCTTGAGCCTGCGATAGCGACTCAGGTCGAGAATTTTTTTTCGTACTGTACTCTTTGTTGATGGTGAGAAAATCATGAACTATGATACACCTGAAGTTTTATTGCGTATTTGGTTCAGTAAATAGAGCACACTATTATGAGTTGAAGAAGTTTTAGATAAATTCCACTTGTTCATTACTCAGCGTTCAATCAATTTGTTTTTACTGTCATCATCAGTATAAGTTTTCATCTTAGTTGTGCACATAAATTGTGTCAAATTGTTCTAACCTGTCTTTGTCTTCATCAGTCTTCTATAAAATCACACATCTTCCACAATACTATCCTCGAATCCTTGAACTATTAAAAATATTCTGACAATTGACAAAACGTGATGAAATTATATTCAACTAAAATATGGAAATCCGTGTCAACTAGGTAATAAACGAACTAGTTCCATATAATGCAGTTGCTGTGGACAATAAGACATCCTTCACCTGAACCTTACATTTGAGTGACAATAATATCCAAGAGAAATGTTGGAATCGGATAGAAGAAAATCTGTATTGTTGACTGTGTGAGTCTGATCACGAACAATCACGGAATCCAATTCATCCAATTTGCAGACAGGACAGTTTGTATTTGAAGCCTTTTTCAAACTTTTGTGGAATATTTTGTCACGATATTGTTGATGATCACGTACCTGAAAGTCACGCCAACTGTTCTACAAGTTTTTTGCTTGTTCGATCCCGTGCAATAGTTTTAGAACAGTATTGTCATGGTATATTGTAACGAAGAGCACATTGCAATGCAGCGAGGTATTGACGCCAGTTGAGACAATATGCAGAGGCAAGTTGCAAATCAGTTGGCGATGGGGGTCGGCACGCACCATGGTAACTGCTGGAGACATCACCTGAAACGCTGTGCTATGCTAAGCTGCACTCTATCGTCATGTCACTTCATTATTGCGCCACCCTTCCGCCAGATTAGACAGCCACTCGAATTAATTCGTATCGATTATGGTTGACGGCGGCAGCCTCTGCATGGCTTTCTTCCCCTACGATTTCATCCATCTACTCCATGAAATCAACTTTTAAATTATTCAGAGTAGAAGCTGTTCCTATTCTCATCACCCCACATTCAATCATTGTAGAAGGGACAGCTTTTCATGGAATGGAGTGGAAATGTGGCGCAAGGAGCCAGCCTTACAACCAATCTGTTTGAAAATGTTTAGCCGTCCTGAGCTAAATGGACTGAGTTATTGTTTCTCGCGTACAGAGGCTCCGTCTCAAACAAACACTTCTATCTCGCACCCTTGATGAGGGAGATGGAAAAACTAATAGAAATACGATATCACGTTGATAAGACTTGTCATATAAACTCAGTAATTAATTTTCAGGCGAATGGGAAAAGATGAATACCACATTTGGCACTTGAAACCAGCTAATACTCCTGATCAATGATTATAAATCATAGTGAGAATTAAGAAAACTCTACAACGCTGATGTTATCCACCCCAAAATGGAGAAGACTATTCTAATTCGGATGACATAGTATTTGATTTGTTGATAAGCAGTCACTGGGAAATTATTTAGTGATGGAGAAATGGTTCCCCTTTTTCGCATCAGATAGATGGTACAGTGATAAAAAGGATCATTTGTTATTTCTAGATGGAACAGCCAAGTAACATTAATACTTTTATTATTGAATGACGATGATAAGAAACAAAGGCTACTTATAAAAATCTTCAGGTAATTTATTGCAATGGAATATTGAAGAGATCAACAATTAGAATTACCGTACATCTTACCGGCTGTGCCAACAAATAATTTTTTTGTAGAAAACTTGTTTGATTCAATTGTATTGTTAATTTGAAATTATTGTAAGTTTTCTTGTGTAATGTTACATTTGGAAAATAAAGTAGTATTATTTTTATCTAATCAGATTTTATTGATATAGAATATTGCCGCACTATTGTGAGGGGAATGATCTCGAAGACATAATGATGTAGCCAACAATTGGAACCATATATCTGATAAGATTATAATATTATTGATAGTGATTCTGTATCAAAACTTGAGAATAGAATAGTTCTGGGGCAAGCCTGTTGTTCGTTCTCGATCATATTTATATAATTTGTAATAATTGTATTCACATATAAATAAAAAATGTACATTATGGATAGTGTATTATATTATTGAATGAAAAGGGTAACTGAGCTAGGATGGATAATATACTTTACTGAGAACCTTCTCATTCACAAAAGGTTTGTCTCGAAACCCTTCATCCAAATTTATTCTCATAATTTTTGTTCTATTCACATAAAGATGAATGAGACGAAACGAAGATGATATTGCTCTCGGTAGTGGGTATAAACGCGCTTCCACAGTATCTCCAAGCGGCGTGTATCAAAGTAAAGTCTCGATCTCACAGGTTTAATTCGGGAATACGTAACTAGTGAAGATTGATAGGGGGACTGCTGCCGCAGCAACGATTACATGTACAAAGGCAGGGCTGGAGATAAGTTGGGTTTTTAGTGGAGGAGCTGGGTGAATTTGGGAGGAGGTGGTAAGGGGGGTCCCAGCAGGAGGCCAGACATTCCTGACCGCTCGTTCCAGGTGCGAACCATCGCTTCGGCTTTATTTCTGAATTATGAACGTCAAATTATGGAAATGCCGAGTGCCGACCGTGAACCCAATAAAACAATGTAACAGCCGAAACTAACACCATCGCCTTGCACACACACACATACTCACACACAACTAACACTAATTGTTGGCGACAACTGCCTAATTGCTTTGATGCCTTTTCATTTCCAAAATCCTAGTCAACTGCTCCTTCCATGACCCGCGACATAAATTAAACACCCGTTGTATGGATGGGGGGAGGGGAAGGACACACAAACGACACTACTATTTCCCACCGAAAATTGGACACATGGTTTACCGGCTATTAACTTTCAAGCATCGTATATCACACGTACTAAGGTGAGATTTTCTACAACTTTGCCAACTTCCCGCAGTTTTGCCACTGATTGCTTCCTCACAGCATAAAGCGTTAGAAAAATTTGTAACTACAGTATTCGTATTGCATCTGGTTGTAGTTTCTCAGAGATGAATAAAATAGAGAACATTCACATTGCTCAGATTAAAATTTCTGATTTGTTCACTAGTGAATGGATATAGCTCTGTTATTCAGTACTTACAAAATAGTGCTGAATGATAGTCTATAAATGATAGTCTATATGTTGGTACATAAATAAATAAAATAGAGAACATTTACACTATTCAGATTGAATTTCTAGATTTGTTTACTAGTGTATGGTTCGGGTAGCGTTGGGGAGTGTCATTGGATGAATGTTGTGCCACAGAATAATCAATCTAATATGGAAGCTTACTCTGGTTGTGCGTAGCCTAAATGCATTCTGCCGTACTTTATAGAAAAAAGATCCAAATGTAGCCTATGTGAGAGGTATGAGAATTTTTAAAATGCTAAGATGACTAGAATTAATGAACAATCCATATTTTCCATATTCGTATACAAATATATTGTGTAGTTATTAAAACATTATACTAAACCGTGATCACGTTGGATGATCAATTTATTTTTGCAAAAAATGCAACTTGAACTATTGCAATCAATTAGATTACTTATCAAAATTTACAACATTAATAGCTATCATTTTATGTGGACAATCATTACGATGTGGAATCAAATAAATACTGTAAATAAAAATAAAACTTTGTATAAATACAAATAAATAAAATCACTTTATTATATTGCGTGGACCTAAAACTTGAAAGCTCATTCTAATTAAAAGTAGACTGCTATCATAGAATAGCCAATCTATAAAATAGCTTTCTTCTGCTACTATCTATCAGAAGATAGATCAACGACAACAAACACACGCTTCAATAGGTACCTCAAACTCAAAAAAAGTTATTCCAATTGCTTACTGAGTCATTGATAGGTTACTGCCTCTACTCTATCCATCACAGTATAAAAATAAAAGGAAATTGTGAAGATAGAGCAAAGAGGTGAGTAGATGGAGAAAATATTCTTACTTCGGAACTTTGAACGAGAAACATGATAAATGTAATTATGTATACAGTGCCATGCATTCAGGAATATATTGTCTCAACGGCCAGCAAAGCCAGGACAAGAATGCGGCCTTGTCTAGGGATTATGACCGAAGCGAATCTCCGTTTGACCTCCTCCATTGTACAGGCGGGAGAAGAAAACGAATTGGAACGGACAACGTGAAAAGTTTAAATTATTCAATCAAAATACGAGATAGAACTCATTTATCCTCATTACGATCTGGAGAGATAACTCTTATTTCGATTCAGATAACATTAAAGCCCTAATAATGCTGAAAACCGTGTCACTTGGTTGTACTTGCGCCTTAATTGTACCGACGAACAAAGTCCTGGACACAATATTCCACGTCAGAAAATAAAGCTGTGATTAGTGGAGCATTGTGTTTGAAGTCATAAAGTCTTTTGTCACCTAACTCACTTTTTTGACAAGTTTACTTCGGTTACAAACGGACCACAAGCGACGACAATCACTGGCCCCAAGTGTACTATTTTGATGCATGATACAGAATTATCGTTGCCGTAATACAACTAGTTCCCAGTTTAGAACTGACCCGGTGGATTGTTCTAGCTTAGTTGATTCTCAGCTTTCCCTCAAGCATTCATATCATTATTCGTTTTTTCAATAAAATAATATTATGAGAGTGTTTTAATATTTTGATATTATAAGAGTCTTTAGATATTTTGATATTAGAGGTGTTTTGATGTTTTTTTAAATGAATGATTGATAATAAAAATTATATGTAATGAATGATACGTAAATTTGAGTTATACGTGAACTAAATATTCCACAAGTTCTTTCTAGCTGCATTCATTAAAACAATGAATTACTCTTGTAACAAGCCAACAGTACATGCAGTGTTCCTTATTGATATTTTCTATACATAATGTTCCTGAAAGTTTACCGAAAAAACTTTCAATAATCTCAACAATCATTCAAGTTACATACTTCTAATTGGTTTCATCCAATTTCTCAGCTAATTTTACATGGGGAATCTATCACTCAAGTATCCTCATGAAGTTGCCACATGTTTATAAAATTAAAAATTTGGAGAAAATAGTGGAATCTTCCGTTATTATCATCTCGACAAGGAAGTATTTGAGGACCCATATTTATTGTAAATTTATTTCTCATTTTCATTTCAGGGAACCACTCACCTAGTTTATTCGTCTATTTTTTAAACAATCTGTATATTTCCTATGATGTTTTATTCTATATGTTTAATATATATATATTTTAGAAATCTATAAAAAATATAAATCTATGAAAAATATATAATTATAATGAATGTATATCAAAATTATTATCAAACCAATATTTTCTGTTCAATATTTGTAAGAATAGAATAAATTGTTTGATTGAAAAAGAAAATTAAGATCATCATGTCTGGAAACAAAAAACATTTTTTTGCATCAATCTAGATCTAGAATCTCCATCAATTTAACATTCTAGAGTATTATGAAAAGATATTTTAAGATAATAGGAAGATATAACATGAACTATTAAAAAATATATGTTTTTTGATAGAACAATATTTTATTAAACATTAAACATGTTCTATTATTTAACACAATTTATTTAAACATTAAACACATTAAATAATATAACAAACATTTTTTATAACAACTATGTTCCAAATAGGATGCTATTTCAGGATACTATTTGGAACAAGGATGCTATTTCAGGATACTATTTGGAACATAGGCTAACTTGAAAAACAGATGTTTGTACTCACCAGCACGTAGAGCGTCGATTGGCACAGACTGATAGGGCATGGTGTAGGGGTAACCCTCTTTGCGCAGCGTCTTGGGCTTCCTGCGAGGTCTGTACTTGTAGTCAGGATGCTCCTTCATGTGCATCGCTCGCAGTCGCTTGGCCTCGTCGATGAACGGCCTCTTCTCGTTCTCCGAAAGTAGTTTCCATTCAGCACCTGATCGAACAAACATTTCATCGATAAAATGTCAATCTACAATTAAGGAAGGGAAAGAGTCCTAACTAAGTACAATCTAATGACGGTAATGTAATACCCCAAGTTAAAAAAATGTTGGTACTATCAAGATATTAAAATCTAAGTAGGCTACACTTTTTTGAAAAAATTGTTAAATTACGAAATGTTTCGACATTTATGGCATTATCAAGTGAAAAATGAATATTGAAGTTCTATGAGATGCCTTTCACAATTTATTATTTGATAATCAACATACATAGTTAACATCAATATCATGAATATGATGTAATCAACAATATCCAACCAGTACGCACGATATTATCATTTTCTTTTTTTGATATCAAAGAGTAGCCCTAACAAAAAAAGGTAATGACGGTGGTAATATAAAACTAGTACAAAAAGTAAAAAACTATAAGTACAAAAACTAGTTTGCTTGCCTTTTCCTTTTTGACAGATTCAGACCAAATCATCTTTTATTTATTCATTTTTTTGTGATACAAATGACACTAATGTAATAACATTGGTAGATAAAATAATAAGGTGGTCCTTGTGCTATTTTTCTTTCAAATTTGTAGGTGATGACACAGTCCAAGATAAGGTTAGAATTTCACTTGTATACCATTTTAGTCCAAAATGAGCATACAAACTACAAATTTGGAATTTAGATGACTTAAATTAATGAATTATTTAGAAATATTCCACTCAATTATCATCTGTAAATTTCATGAATAAGTTTTAGATTTGTAGATTCTTGCTGAGAAGGTTGTAAATTCAATATAAACTTAAAAGCTAGAGTTCTATGAGTCGACATTCACAATCTAGTTGATAATCAACAAATACAGTCCACATAATATCAATATCATGAATATAATTTAATCAACAATAGTCAACCAGGACTCACGGTATTATCAGTTTTTATCATTTGACGATTGCAGTATTGAGTCTTGAAAGCAAGAGATTAGTCAACAAATACATTCGATTGAGCAAATAATACTACCACAAGATCATTTTGTTGTGCTGTTATTGCTATTATTGCTATATGCCATTTATTGTCATTTTATTTCTATGTTATTGACTGTTCTATGAGCAATCAACAACACAATCATCTGGTACATAAGTTTGCAGGTCGTAGTAGTGAAGAGATCAATATTGAATTTCAGAGAATTTGGTGAATTTCTAGCTTCAACAATTTTTTTAGATTTTTCCAAGAACAAAACTTATATATGCCTACGACTCTATTTTTACCCTTCAAGGGAGTATTTGCTTGATGAAATAGGCATATTTGATGATAGTGATTGAAATGAGTTATCATGAAATAAGGAGTGTTGCAAAAGAAGGAGGTAGTTGGAGGGGAAGGATTAATGCTTTCTCATGTAGAACAAAAAGGACTTGTCTCGTTCCACCCCGACTCGAGAAGGATTTTGTCTCTGGCAAAATTAAATGAAATTGCAAAGTAGAGAAGACGACACAATTGTAGTCATCACGGCTGAGAGGTTTGTATCTTAATTAATTCCAACTTATCACGCTTCAGTGGCAGCGAACGGAGAAATTGTATTCTCAGACAATCGGAAGAAAAGGTATTCATCGGAATGATGTCATTTTGGCATTGTATGCCCTCTCGAGAACTCGTCCCTTCATTTGTTACGCCTCCGACTTATTTTTCAAGCATTGTCTTCTCGTTCAATAATAATGGCCTGTTATTGAGAAAGGGCTTTAGAGTGTCTTTTCAGTTGCCGATCGATACTGTCAGTTCACTGTATCGAATGAATTGGGCTTCTGAATTGCTTATAATGTAGCTTGTTTTTTACAATATGAATTTGGAATTTTACGGTTTTACTGCAATAAATTTAAGCTATGTGGAACTTTTTCAAGTTCGATGAGTTACTATTGTGGATATAAGTGTCAATGTTCCCTTTCAATGAGGTGGGACGAAACCAAATGGAATTCATATTTATTTATTCATTGACAATAGATTAAATCCGGGTGAAAACAACAGGCATTCCCCCAAAACTGCTTTTAACCTTAATAATTTGAAATAGTCCAGAGGTGATGTAGAGTTGATTTGATTTACTCACAATTCAAAGTCCTAAAAACGTATGAACTGGAATTTTGAATTCATCTGATTTATTTACTTCTAAAACGAAATCAAAAAAGAAACTTCTATCCCATTTTAAGAAAATATTTGAAATTTCACTTGAAACTATCAATAATAGTCAATTACATTTCAGTATTATCTACTCTATTGAAAAATAATATTGTAGGGTTATAAAGGGAGTATATCAGTGATTCTCAAGTCAAGTATAGAAGGAATGAAGTTTAATGACAGTTTGACTGCTTTTGATCAGTAAGCAGATCAGATCTGCTTACGAGTCTAAAAATATATTTTTGTCAAGTCTATATTATGATTTATATCACTTATGTCTGATACACGGTGATAAAATAATGTATAACATATTTTCTATGATTTTGATCGGTTACTAATTACCCAATCTTTTGGAAATCTCCGAGTTGTGCATTTTGGGGTTGTCCTGAGCGATCTTGCGCCGCTGCAGGCGAGACCAGACCATGAAGGCGTTCATGGGCCGCTTGATGTGCTCCTCGGGGGACATCTTCTTGCCGACTCCACCGCCTCCCACTCCGCCGCCCCCGCCAGCCAGTCGGCACATGGCGGCTGCCGTGTCCGCCCCCGAGCCAACGAACGCACCGCCGTTTTCACACATTCCAGGTGGTGGCCTGAAAAACACAAACACCAAATTATGATTTACTATTTGAGTTTGATTCAACTCTTGAAATGGAAATGAATTTGAATGAAATTTAATGAAGCTGTGATATATTTTCAATGAAGTTTTATATTTTATGATAATTAAGTTTTCAAGTTGAAAGAATTTGAAATGAAGTTCAATTAGGCGAAGTAAGGAGCCCAAGTAAACTTATGCTTAGTAGAGGATCAAAATTTGGAGGAGATAAGAATAGAGGTTTATAAAAAAGAAATTAAATGAAATAAGAAGTGTCAATTCATAAAGACTATCTTGGACAGTTCTTCCTCATCCCCCATATTATTTTTTAAATCCAATATTGAACCGTACATAATTTCCTCTTATTTAATTTCTTATACCAATTTCCCATTAGCCTATCCAAATCGACGAGTTGATTTCTTGTTGGGCCTCATGAATAATATATTCCATTGACTAACGAATGTGATCTGTGAAAATATGGAGAGAAGTGTGCTTTTTGTAATTTGAAGCAGATCTTGGTTGGAGCGTTTATTAGTTATCGTTGACGAACATAAAGGGGAAAGGATAACAGCCTTGAAGTTGAACACTCTCGCTACTATTGTTCAATAAATGATTAATGCTTACAGCCCTATCAATTTTATTCCTTTCCATTTCATGACAAACTAGATAATAAATGGAATATGGAACATTGTTCATTATGAGGGAAAATGAGATTGAAAGAGTAGTACAAGAAATCAAGGGTTCAATGTGATGCTTCAGATAAAGATGAAAATAAATTGGAGAATTCAACTGTGGACTTCATCTATTTCTTATGAATAAAGTCATTATAATTAAAATACCATGATCCTATTATTTTCATGACATTCACTTGAATACAGGCATCTCTTCCAGATCTCTTCAAGATCCCTTCCAGAACAACACATACATCAACAGGCACACTATGAGGAATGCGGCCAGCTAGGGTGCATTCCTGTCGTGCCACAGCATCCATCCATTCAGCACACAAGGGCAACATCCTCGTCCATTGTTAACACGATATTATTTATTCTCATCTTTTGGTGAGCGGACGCAGAGGGACGCAGAAGAAAACAAATTGGGAATGCAGCAGAGAGCTGCCCTGCTGAAAGTGATTCCTTGTTTACTATTCTGCATCTGTTCTCAGACAAACAATCGATAAATCATCTGGTTTGGCGCAACCCACTTCGCGAATGTGATGGGAAAATATCCGATTGGGGAGAAGTGTATACAACTGAAATTATTAGAAAACAAGATTGATAGCTTTTCACAGTACAAGTCAATTTTTCTTTCTTATATGGATTATAGAGATGAATGAGAAAATACAAGTTCTGAGAAATGGACTCCATAATATTAATCAGTATTCTGTAATAAATAGATAGAAGTTTTAAGAAATGGACACCATAAAATTAATCAGTATTCTGTATTCTGTTTTTTAAAATTAATCAGCATTCTGTAAGTCCCACCCATAGAAACTTTCTGTCAATGACTTCAGGCTCTTACCATAGAATTAAACAATCGTATAAGTTTTCTCTGGGCACTACATAAATATTTCAATTTTCAGAATTAGTATTTCGTGTAGAAGTGATTTGTTTGTTATCAGCGATTGGGAAAGACGAACAAATTGAGAAGAAGAAGATTTGAAACGAAGTTATTGGTATGTAAAGTGTAGAAGAATGTTATAATTTATGTAACGTGCTATATTTTTGTAAACTTTTTTATTCTATTTATTTATTCCATGTATATTTCAATACCTGTTGACATGGCCAGTTGTGAAGTGTTTTGACTTGATAAAATTGAATTTGAGTTATAATTTGAATTTGAGGAATAAGGCAACTTGTCATTTGCGGTTATTGTTTTGTTATAGACGAATGATCAACTTCAGAAAAGTATAGAACTGACTATGGTATTAAGCTTTTATTAAAGATGCGAATGTGATTTGTGCAGTATCACATTTGCAGCAGTCAACTAAATGTATGAGGGTGAAACATTATCAACAAACCATAAATTTTGGCGAGACCAAGTGCGTTAGCTGAAGACAAATTGGTGGGAACAGTGTAGTAGTTGGGTGCTGGGAAAGTTCTGTGGAGTCGTAGACGTAATGTGTCACACAGGGAGGGTTGACACTGCAGCTACCAGTGAAAGTACCACTGCACTGGAGAAGATTATAGCAGTTTGGGTCTGGTCTGGGATAGATTGGAGGCAGATAAGCGTCTGGAGAGGGGAGCGACTAGGTGAGGAACACAACAGACAGTAGCAACAGCATCTGGTTTCACCTCAATTTGATCCCTTATTGTTTTAACCACGCCCCGACCACACGCATAACAACAAACACAAAGGGCTCTCCCGATCCCCTCTCCCTGCTCCACCCTTAACAGTTTCAATACGAGGACTACAATCCAGACGCAATCAAACCGGATACGTTGAGTCGACTGCTTGTTAGGGCGCTTACCCTCTCACCATCACCCACCTCCCCCAAACCCATCCGACAACTCTCCCCCAATCCACACCCCCGCGCAATCCGACTCACCCCTAATAAAAACAACGTCAACAAGCACTAAGCAACGGTCGGTGGATATTGCGCTAAAAACGATACTAAATAAAAATTATCCATCATCGGACGAAAACTCCGTCAATACAACCAACCACTCCAACTCGTTTCGCCTCATGAATTTCAATGCTCTCCCCCTACCCCTAGCAGAAGTGCAGGGGGAGTTGAAAAGCACATACAATTGATAACAAGGGTGATACGGTTTATCATAAATGGTCAATTGTGGCAACAGTTCTCTGCACTGCTGATGTAGTTTCCATTTCACATTCACTATGAAGCCGATAATGTCGCTACAATGATAGTCATATCATAACAACACACGACAACTGCACACCTATTGTTTCCAATGTCCTACACATTGCAAAATTTGAAACTACAACGTGAATGATCTAAATGTGGAATGGACTAGGAATTAGTAAAATGTGGAATAGTGTTGAACGTTGTGTCAGTATCATGTCATCCTCAATATTTATATTTAAATATCCTATTCTTATAAGTTACATTGAGGATTCATATTAATATAATTATTCATTATAAATAATAAAAGGATGAAATTAAAGTTTTGGAGTTATTATTGTGGATATTTGGAGATGATAGTTTGCAAAATTTTCTGGAGAGATTAAGTAATGGTTCGTAATTCACAATCAAACGTTAAAAAGTGCTATGAAACCTTGGACTAAACATTTCTCATTGTGACTATGGGGTATGGAGCTGATGCATGACTTCAGTCACATTCTTACTGCTCTATCTATTATTCTTGAAAATGAATAGTAATTTTAAAAAAGGTTCATTATCGTCTCGCAACTAGGACTGGATGCCTGTCTTCTGTACCCGTTTGAAATTATCTGAAATGATAATAATTGAGATTATCAAACTCATTCAGTCGAGTTTTATCTGGAAATACTTTTGTGTACATTTGAAATGTTATTATAGTCAATGATAATATGTCAATCTATTGTGATCTTCGTTGATTGGTTAGTGGAAGGATAATTCGAATAATTGAAAACATCTATAATACTGTACTATATTCACATACTCTTAGAAAAACGTGCATGTGCATACCAAATATCCAGAAAGCTTTCTCTCGTTTTTTTTTTTAAGAAGGAGACGAGCACCTAAGTAGCATTGCTGCCGCACAATATGACTTTGCTCTTGTCGCACCAACACCAAACTGCGCACAAAAACTGACGCACGCACAGGGGCCAACAGTCTGAAGGAAACATAATGTCACAATGGAACCAGCGATCGATCCAACTCTGCCACAACCGAGAAGGGGCTTACTGCTAGCACTGTAGCTACTTCCAAACAACAGATTATCAAGTCTTGTTGCATTCCAAATATTACTCAACAGGAATTTCATTATTCCAGAGCTCCAATTACATAGAAGAAAGTGCCAAAACACATGTATAATGTGTGAAGAAGGAATGAGAATCCAAAATCAAAGCCAAAATAAAGATATACGTGTTGACTGATTTCATCAGCATTATTAATAATTTAAATTTCCAGCAAGGAACTATGTGGCACAACTAAGGATATCATAGTCTATCAGTGACAAACAAGCACTTACGCTTATCTATTCTCTATGATCATATCTAATTATGATAAATATCGGGGCACCGAGCTTCGCTTGTTATGGAAGGTCTAACAGGCACAGCCCAAAACTGTTTCCTCCCCGAATTTTGATTTATACACTATAAATATTCCAAAAGTTAGGTCATGTTCCACACACTTGAACTCAGATCCAATTTTCAATCCAAACATTTGAAAACAGAAAAGTTCTAACTTGATTGTTTACAAACCAAATTGAATAACAAAATAACACTCACTAATCACTTAAAACTATAAAATACTGATTGACTTTGAAAATATTATGATATACTCTTATTTAGAATGATATACCATGTCATGTCCACAAATCAGATTACTTTGATCAAATCGCTTAAAATTTCTAGATTAATTATATTTCTCGTGAATAAGCTGATTGATTGCAAAAATAGTTGAACAGCTGAACATAATTCTGTCTCTCTTCCAAAATAGGCACTCACATCTTCTGTTATCGACAGACGACGAAATTATCATCGGTTTTTTCAAGGATGAATAATTATTATCCTTATCATGTCCTTCAGCGAGTTTTCCCAGGGATGAGACCTAGTGCAATGGAATTTTTATATCATAAACCTACTATGTTCCAAATTTCGTGAAAATCGTTAGAGCTGTTTTCGAAATCCGTTGGACATACATAACCAGATATCCAGATAACCATATACAGAAATTGCTCGCTTTATATAATAGGATAATAATGATATTAGTATGGCTTATTGTGGTGGGGAGTTCCTGAAGGAAGTTCCACCTTACCTGAATATATCATGTAAGCCATCAATGGGCCTTACGAATGTCATACTACAGCATAATTCAGCCGGGACCGACAATTTTAACGTGCCCATCCGATAACACTGGAGATTTATGTTCAAAAACTTCTGGTGATGAACGGATTATTCAATATCTGATCATAACATTGACAAATTATAGTTCAAAGCAAACAGCAACTCTTATCATAATTTAAAGCTTATCATTCTCAAAACTCAAAATTATCACGAACATCAATAATATTCAATTAATCGAATATGCTAGTCAACTACCGAAATTGAAATTGAGCATTATTCTTTGATTGGTCGCCAATCCCGGTTATGAATTCTCTTCAAGAATCCATTCATTCAATCCCTGAAAAACTCTTACTTCTAGATGCAAAGGTTTATTTGAAAGAAAGGTTTAGATTATATTCAAGATAAAGCTCAGGTTCTAGATATTAGTTCACTGTTTTCTTCTCTTTTCAATAGGCTACACCACTCCAGGATTAATTCAGTTATCTTATCAATTCTACTGAAACTGATAATAGGCCTAATAATATACGTTTTCTGTTCAATTTATTGTTGGATTCCAAGGAAAAGAAGAAATTCATTCAGTGATTGAATGAAAAATAACAGAGCTCAGAAAAAATCGTTATGATCTTCCACTTGCCACCTGCATTGTTTTAGCAGAAAGTCGTTCCTAAATAAATTGATGTATCTTGAAATTTCTGAAATCACTAGCACTAGCAACATTCTTTAGCCCGATACCTGATGTCTGAAATTCAACTAGGCTATGTCAGTGTGAAACATTTTTTCAACTTGATTTACTAAGTTCATTAAAATTCGTGATTAATCCTCAAATACTGTTGGTAATATCACGGTATTTGGAAGAAAAAATAAAAATTAGAAATCCGAGTACCCTTTTAAAATATACTGTTCAGACATGTTTCGGCTATATTATGTCATTGTACTGTCGTGATTATAAACAAAAGAGATACCATATTACCCACGGTATATAGAAGAAGGTACATCTAAATACTGTGTATTTTTTCTTTGGTGCTAAATAAAAATATAAATAAAAATTATTAACCCAAGTACGTAAGTACCCTTTTAAAATTGTTCAATCACGACATCATAATGGTATTATATAGCCGAAACATGTCGTGATTGAATAATTTTAAAAGGTTACTTAGGTTCATAATTTGTATTTATATTAAAAAGTAGCACTAAAGAAAAAAGAAGCGGTATTTAGATGTACCTCCTTTTATATACCGTGGGTAATATTGTATCTCTTTTGTTTGTAATCACGACAGTATATTATAATGGCATTATAAACTTATAGCCGAAACACGTCGTGATTGAAGAATCTTAAAAGGGTACTTGGATTTATAATTTTTATTTTTAATTAAGAGTAGCCCCAAAGAAAAAAGACACAGTATTTAGATATACCATCTTCTATATGCCGTGAGTAATATTATATATCTTTTGTTTTTGATAACAAGGTGAAAATAAGTTGATCCACTGGCTATGGCTACTAGCCTACTATGCTATGGGCATAAATTCACTATGAATATGCAACCAAAAAATCGTCCATAGTCTAGTAAATATCTAGTCATTCATCATAATACGACGCTTTTGACGGCAATCCAGGACAGCATTCGGTTATTATTTATGACTGCAATTTAAACTAGTTACATTTTAGCAGGCTATGTAGTGTGTAGTAAGGAAAGGTATTGTTGAAATATGAATAGTCAATAAAGCTTGAATAGGGCCTGCATACTAGAACGAGAGAAAATCGATTAATAATGGATCAATATTGTCACAGTTTATGAACGGCTAAACGAATATTGTGGATCGGCGGCGGGGTGCCTTTGTGCGCGAGCAACAGCTGTTGGACTGATGCTTGAGTACACCCTCCAAATGCTATTGGTGGCTCTCCGAGCGTGAATTTCAACATGATACAAACCGTCGCACAAAAGAGCACAAAACACTTACGATTGTGTAAAATGCGATTAAAGTGGGACGCTGGGATCATGTGTGTGCTCCTCTAAATCTCTTTTATTCATTGCCATATCAGAGAAAATGTGTTCAACGGTATTCACGCTGATTGGCAGGAAGCAATGCAGCAATGGATTGTCTGCTGGCAGGGCTTCCAATGCGCTTAGGTCCGCATCGCATTCCTCCACCAGTTTACCGCTGCATTGTGCCACACAAATCTCACTTGCCGAATTCAGTCAGGATTATACAGAAATATTTTTTACTCACTTGTTTTTTCCTTGAAACTCTGGTGATTTTGTAAACACTGAATTCATGAAAACAATATTTTATAATACAGTGAATCAAACTCATTTCACGGTAATATTCAAAAAATTAGATTATTTTATCCACATAAGAAGCGGGATTATCCATTGATAGGAGGTATTATTCCTTTCATAAATATAACGTTTATTAAAGGTATTGTCCACAGATTGACATCACCTCAGTGCAAAAATGAAGCGAGATGAATTAATCTGAGTTGGGATATAATGGAGATAATATATCATCTCGTAGTATCTCGATTATATATAATCGAGAACTATAATAAGCGAGGAATAATGATGACATTACATCAGCCAACTGGACAAGAAAGCAGTAAACAATATTACTTTATCAAAATTTCTTTTTCATAAAAAATATGCTCATGATCACTAATGTATTGGAAGTTTCCTTATTCAAATTTCATGAATTGATTTCAACATTTTCTCCCCAACTATCATCATCCATCAACGGTCTTGCTGACAAGAACTCGGTGAGTTATGGAATAACAATACACGGATAATCATCTATACACGGATATACAATACACACTGATAATTCAAAATTCCCTCTGTATTAACAGGCTTTGCCCATGTGAGGAACCTTCTTCAAGCTTTGTATTATGTATATTGTATATTGTTTGTACTTTCTAAGAAGAAGAATAAACATAATTTCAATTTCAATAAATGTGTTTGTATTTAAAAGAAACAAAAAGCCAAATTATCCCTGAATCCTCATAACAATAAGAGTGACATTGTGGAATCACGAACAATAATTATTGTCTCTGGGGAAATAATTTATTGTGTTTAATTGAAGCTGCAATAAGCGGTGATTATCAGATGAGGACGGAGAAGGTGAAGGAGAGATCCGTATTGGGACGGTGGATCAGCCTTGCGTGAGGAGTGTCCGATATATTGAATAAACCAATCACCGTTGACAATGATGGATTTTATTTTTGTGTGACCCACAATCGGCCTCAACAGTAACCGTCATTAATGCATTTTGTTATTCAAATAGGTTGGCATTCATCAGCGAATGATTCAAGGCGCTGCCATCGCACCGAGAACCGAGTATTGATATTCCAGTCAATAACTACAATGCACCAATACAACGCTCATAAATCACTCTTTTCGGCCGGCCTCGAGCATTCAAAGCCCTGAAAAGAATATCACAACGCCATCCATATACGTAAGTAGATTATTTTATGGACGTGCATTTGTTTCTCATTGTTTAGCCTCGTTTTGTGTTGTTACTTTTGACGTTCGATATCGGCTGTCTTCTCCTTCTCATTACCTCCTCATTCTTCCCCCTCCCTTCACATCCCACTGAAAACCAAATTCCTTCAGAGACCCTTGTTACACTGCCACCTACAAACTGCATTGTTCGCTTACAGCCGTATCGTTCTAATTATATTTCAACCATGTTGTCTGATAAATGATTCATTATCAACATTATTCTTGAATAATGGGGGATGAATAATGATGAAAAGAGTCAGGCGATTAATTATGTATTGTAGATTTGAAAGGAATTTCAAAAATGGGGAGCAGGAATTGATAAAGATGTGGAATAGTTGTGTTATCAACACTATTTCAGGTGTTATCAGAGAATCGTTTTTAATGGGAGGTGGATTAAAAAATTGGAAGTATTTCATGCTTTATCCAATCACATCCTAATTACTATTAGTTCATTTTCAAGAAAATGTTATTATATTACACATGATGCAGCGGTTTTATTCGGTGGAAATCCTGTGATCGATGACATCGATGAGATTTTGAATCTCCTTTGTACGAATAATATAGTATTAATATGCAGCTTTAGATGAAACATTTTTCAGCTCTATGTAGCTATGGGAAGCGTTTGACATTACAATATTAATTTCAAGTTGACACTGTTCAACCTTCTTAGTGGACGAGTTACATTATTTATAAACATCTCTTATTTGCAAGAACTTAATAGATTAATATTTTTTATGAGTCCAAATACGACATACAAACTTAAAATAATAATCTTCCGAAAATTTGGCTCTGTCAAAAGCAGGTGATTCGTGGCAAAGCTTGATCCGTGAGAAATAACTACTTATTGGTCCAAAAATTGGTAATATTTTCTGTTGGCGAATTACGACATTGTAGGTAAACATATAATGTGCCACGAATACTCGTTATTTTTAAATCACTTTTTGCTATTGGAAAATATTTTTTTTTGCTATTATTACTAAAATCGTTATTTTTATTACATTGTGTTGCTTTGATCAGTGACTGACCCAATAAGAGTTTATCATTATCGTATAATCAAAATTTATTACATGGGAACATGGTGGGCCTTCACTTTAATGGGCTGACAATAAGTGATGAGCTAGTCATACAACCTTTATCTGAGGCGGAGGCTTGAAGAAATGCAAGAGAGGTGTTGAGAACTAAATTTTAAATTTTCCAGCACAAGCTTCAACTGAAATCAATGTTTCCCATGGCTCTAGCCCTATTTTCGAATGAAAACGTTGATTTGTCATTTCCGGCAGCTTTAATATAGTTAATACAGTTATTAAGTCATGTTAGAGGCCCTAAACATCATAAAAACTCTGCCACGAGAGCCAGGTCACACGATATCATTGGTAGATTATTATCATCGTCTATTCCACATTGATAAAATTTCTTTCATCCATCCACCTTACAATAAACCTCAAACGCACAATCAGAATTTGGAATAAATATACTATCAATTGAAAAAATCCTCTGTTTATATTCAACACTTGTGCTCAACATGTAGGCCACCTAGCCTGAATATAAATTATACTACTTTTCACCCTTAACTGAGTAGATTCTGAACCGGTCTTGATATCACATAGTTTTTATCAATTACATTATATAATAGATTTTGTCAGCTACTCTACTCGTTGAGAAGTTTTTATTTGTCAGATTCATATATAATCTATAATCCATCGCAAATTATCGATAGCACTTAAATTTGTTGATTGAAAAATGCATTATGTAAAACAAAGCCTAATTAGTTATTTAGCTAGAAAAATTGAGAAAACTTGAAAACTCTGAAATTTATTGAAAAGCTGAATACTTATGTATATGTTCGAATATTATAATACTATAATACTAATACTATAATACTAAAATATAATAATACTATATGTTTGAATATGCGATATAATATTCAGGAACAACACAAATGTCATAGACATACAAACATTCTGGTACTGTACCGTATTAATGATCATAATAATCTGCTGTTAACTTAACAAGAATCACGTTGGTAATAACGGAAACGATATTAGGCAAATCAACAATAATAAAGTCATTGGACCAATTTGGCCTACTTGATAGAACAATAAAAGCATTCATTTAGAGCTATAACAGAAAAGCCTGCTCGTTTCTTATGAAAATGTGTTGACTTTTAAGCTGATATAGTATCGGAAAAATGAAGCTTGAACTGACGAAGCGTTTATAACGCTTGATCTAAGCGTTTATAACATGAATTAACTGACTTCCATTAACAGTTGGTTATTCCACAGTAGCTTACGGAATCGAAGCAAATTAATATGATTCTTATAGTTTTTATCATAAATGTTATAATATAAGTCCATCTAAGTTAACAACTTCTATAGACTTTTTACAGTACTTCACACATTGAAATGGATTCATCAAAACCACTCACAATATTTTATAAGATCACATATCGACACAAAGAATCCTAATTATTTATTATTTGTATTCGAAAAGTAATAATATTCCCTCTCATAGTAACTTCCATTTGACAGATGTAGTTTTAATGCGATAGCTAATCGATTCAGTCTCATACAAAATACCAGAACCACCTCTCTCACTTTTTTCATTATAAAATACGAATTAAATTTGATATATAAGAGAGAAATGGTCTATTAACGACAAACTATGCTTTGTGAGTTCTGAAACATTGCTTTTATGCACAAAGAGCGTTATATTGTTCATTCAATACAATGTTCATTCAATCAAGTTGGAAATCTTTTAGGAAAGGTTCACCGAAAACTACTTCTAACCGCAGGCTCGAAAAGTAGGAACTTCTACTATAGTGCTTACCCTATGCTACTTTTAATAATATTCAAGTCTTATTCAGCCTGAAATGGAGCTTGATGCTTCAAAAAACAAGTCAGTATGGTTGCTTTAAACCAAAGAAGACTTGTTTCAAGAAACTTCATTCTCAACTCCATTCTCATCTTTGAGTAATATTTCTAACCTATAAAACCAGACAAGTATCATTTACTATTGTTTGTACTTATGTACAATATGCCAATTCGATAATGAACTTACCCCGGCGCACAATAAGTATCAATGAAGGAATCCCACAATGAATCTTCAAAATTCTCCATAGAAAGCACTGTTCACCGTAAAGAAGTGGTGTTCTACACGAAAGAATTCACAGATAGAACTAGGTAAACTATCAATCACCACTCTACACCGCACAATTTTCTCATAAAATTATAGTTTATTATGAAGAAGAATTGCAATAATATTACTACAAAATAAACTTGAACTCAATGGTACTGTACCTCGTTTAGTTAAACTGACTAACAACGACTGCAGTAGTGATTGTTACAAAATTGAGCTGCTTCGGTGACGAATACTGATAAGATAATTGAATGATTGTGCAGGCCTACCTGATGAGAAAATCGGCGGCCCTTTGTTGGTGGGGCAGGTCCAGGTCGTGAGCCAGCTTGAAGCAAGTGCAGTGAAAAGAAGCAACGACAAGTGCACTGCGATGCAAGAACAAAGAATACAAGTCACTACAACGATCTGACACAAGCGGAAAGACGCATCTGAACGGCAGAGCTTGACTGTTCCGAGAGACCGGCAACCCCCTCCCCACCAAAACTCCCACCCCGCCAGGGGTAACCCGAGCGCCAATCACCTGCTCCCTACGCCCACCCACCCACCAATCCCATTGGCCCGATGGCCAACCAAATTCCAGCACACAAAACACACCGGCTATTCTTCCCCATTCTTTCTCCCATTCTTCTAATCGCCAACCCCTTCCAAGTAAAGACCACGACACAAAACTGAGAAACATACACAACAATACTGTCTTCCTCTTATGAAATCCCCCTTCCTTTTCCACTTCAAATCCAACGTCTCAGTTTTTCTTGGCTTTGGCTACTCTCAGCTCTGATAATCCATCACCTTCAGCTAGTTCTTATCTCTCAGGAGCGGTGTAGGGGTAGGACTGTCACAACCCTCCTTTGACCAACAGAGAATTGAGGAAATCAGGATAATTCTCTAGGTCAATGATTTATATCTATTTTGTTTTTAAATTCTACTTTAAATGAATCAACCCTTAAGAAAAAAAAGCTTTAATACACATGTACCAATGCCAACTATGAACACCATATAATTATACCTTATCATCAGCCATACCAGCCCGTATTGCTTAGCATAATAAATATCTGGGACCGAGCTTCGCTCTGGAGTACAAAAGCATGAAAAATTTATTACGAAAGAAGAATTATAATAATATTTATAGTTCATACAGAAATGTTCTATCGAATCACAATGAATTGAGATCAATTCCCAGAGGAATGCAAAATTTTCCTCACAAAGATCCGGTTGCACAAAAGCCGGTTAAATATTAATCCCGATTAATTTCACGTGAACCGAATCAAAGAAGAACATTTCAGAAAGATGGTTCTACTGGAATTAATCAGGATTGAAAATAACCCGGCTTTTTTGCAACCGGCACTAAGTACCTGATTGAATGATTACAAAAGTTCAACAGCTGGGTCATAATTTTGACACAGTCCCACACACGTGAACTCGCTCACTCACTTCCATCATCAACAGACGACGAGATAATTATTATCAGCTCTTTTTCCGAAGATGAGTAATAATTATCATTAAGGATTGATGATAATAATAATAATAAGAAGAAGAAGAATTAATTTTAATGTCATTCAGCGAGTTTTCCCGGGGATAAGACCTAGTGCAATTGAATTTTTATATTATAAACCTACTATGATCTGGATTTCGTGAGAATCGTTAAAGCCGTTTTCGAGCTCCGGTGAAATACAAACATATAAACATCTAAACATATAAACAGAAATGGCTAGTTTAATAGTATAGGATAATCATGAAAATTCATTAAAACAGTTTCTACAAATGACCTGTTTTTTTAATCGCAACTCTTCATATTAAATCGATCTGGTGTATCAAGTAAACTAGAAAAGATGGGGATGACTGGTTTTGGACAGACAGGCTTCTAAGTGGTCAGATAGGAGTCAACTTGATTGACAAACTGGTTGACTCAACACTCAACAGCTTGATCTGTCTAGATCTGGGCTGGGATTGAAGTTTGACAATGTTGATTTTTCCAAAGTCCTATTAGTATTTATCATGGATAATTATTCAAAAATCTTGAAACTTGCTCAGCATTAATTGTTCTATAATTAACAACAGTGTTGTTGTATAGGTTGTAGAAAAATACTGCTGAGAGGTGCTTGATAGATAGAAGGTATCTGAATGTAGCAACCACATTCAAATACCTTCTTATTATTCCATATACATAATCCCTTTTCATATATTTTATCAGAGTTCTTTAGAAATAAAACACTTATTAAAATGGGCTGCTTTTAAATAAATATATATAAATTTTGAAATATAAATTTAAATTAATAACTTTTACCAGAAATAATTAGTCATATGAATTTAAACATATGTTCGTTTAGTATAACATATAGTTCGTTTAGTATTAACATATGTTAGTTTTATATTAATTGGGAAACAGTTATTGAATTTTATTTTATTTTAGAACCTGAAGATGGTGTAAACCGAAACTAGTTGTTCAACTATTTTAAAGTTTTTTAAATAATGAAGGGTGCTATAAGATTTATTTTGTTTTATTATTTCTTTAGAATTATTATATGAAGCGATTTCTGTTGCCATTCATTCTTATTTTGTATTCTCATATCAGGCATATAATTCTCATATTGACTCTCAGCTTATGTCTCCACATTTGAGCTGACAATCTCAAACCTTGAAGAGTTATAAAATTTCCAGTCAACCCTATTCCACTCATGTTTTCTTAAAAACTGAAGATATTGATAGTTCATATTCAGTCTCTTCAGAACTGTTTTCTCTGTTTTATTCGCTCTGTAGCAGAAAATAACTTGAAAAGTCAATGAGAAGCTAGTTCCAACTCAGTTCAATCACAGACAAATTATACAAGCTATTAAACAGTATCTTCACTCTATAGTTCAATCAATTGCATGTAACTTGTAGCTCCTATCGTGGCTATAGAAAGTCAGTAAACAATGATAATAACTTTATTATTGATAAGATTTGTACTTTATACATGTACAACATGCTAATTCGTTAATGAACTTACCCCGGCGCACAATAAGTATCAACTAAGGAATCCCACAATGAATCTTCAAAATTCTCCATAGAAAGCACTGTTCGCCGTAAAGAAGTGGTGTTCTAAACGAAAGTATTCACTGATAGAACTAGTGAACTATCAATCACCACTCTACACCGCACAATTTAATCATAATATTGTAGTTTATTATGATAACTTGAGGTACTGTAAAAGTTTAATGAATGATGCAAACGATTAAATAATATAGCCTAATAAACTGGAAATCAACAACATTTAAAGCATATTTTTATTCCTCAATCTCCAGCAATCTTTAGAATCCTCCATATTCCACATCTAAGCCCTCCTCTAATTCAATCATTTCAACAAAATCACTACCAATCTCTCATGTATTGTTGTAATATTTCCATAAAGTAGTAGTAATGACGTTACATTGTGATGACATTCTCATGAAATGTTCATTGTATTGTTTTTGATAAATAAATTGTTCTATTGGAACAGTTTGAGAGATTTGAGATTATCACATGTCACAATTCAGGTATTCAGAAAGTCACTATCCATACTGCCCTGCAGATAAGACATACATATACTCAATTAGAAATACTCAACAGGCATGATGACTGTGGAAATCTATACAGATATACGAGAAACCATCCAGTAGCCTACACAACAGACTGTTTAAATAAACACAAAATATGATTGGAATGATGAAGCCAAAAATGAGTTGAGCGCGCGCTGTGGCGAAGCACTTGAACACAAAAAGGTGCTGCACTGTGCACTGTGCGCTGTAACACATGTTGATAGAGCGGCAGCCAATGAACGCTCAGCAGCTTGCAGCCTGATGGATGATAGCAGCCACATAGTAGTCGGAAAAGAAAATATTATGGCAGGATACAATGAGAATAAATAGAAAAGATCTTTGCTGTAACAATGAACAGCGAATGAGTGGAAGAACGGTCAGCAGTGGTTGGACGAGGAGAGTTGATGAGACTCTCATTAGACTTCCTGTCAGTTTTAAGCGAATTGCACTCAAGTACTCAACAGTTGCGGCGTCGACATGATTGGAAGGAATAGTGCATGCACCAAGTCGTCCACTCATCTCTCTTGTGTTGGAATAACTGAACAGAGGCCGGCATTAGCATGACAACTCGGCTGCCGGCTAGTATTCCAAATCATTCAGTCAACAGACGGACTGCTTGACTGTGACTGTCGGCTCATCTTTGTTGGCATTCCCTACAGTCACAATGAAACAAGTTCACGGTAGGCTCTATCTATACATTATTCTATAGAATCGATAATGCCATCGAATCGACTTCAGCAGTCATTGTCTGATTGTAACAGAGGATAAATAAACGGTTTATAAGACCTATTCAAATTATCGAGTGTGAACAAGGAATGCAGATGTAAAGTAAGGTGTAAAGATAACTCATGAAAAAATTGAATCGATTTGAGAATATATTAACTTTTTATATTCTGGAATTATATTTGGATTTTCCATGTTCTATAATATAATGGAGACTGAACAGTTTTTCTACCTCACCGCACGCTCGTTATTGTGAAAAATAACTCATAATTTCTGCTCATTATCTTCTTATCTTTGACGAGCCAATCAGAAGACCAGGATTGGAACTTCCCAAGGTCACGTGACGTATCTAGTATTTGCAACATGTAAAAAGCATTATTGTTAGATAGGCGTTTTATTGACAGTTTCCATTCTGTACCAATTCTGTGACCGAACTGACCAAGCATACAACAATGGAACAAACACGTGGCAAGCTACGCTTTCGATCCACGGAAAATTAAATTCGATCAGCTCATTGAAAAAATTATTTTAAGATTTCCAATGATTACAACATATGTTAGAATATCATGTGTCAATTATCTCAGTTCCATATGGCATTCACCTTACCATGTTCATAACCTTACTAAATAGGATCCTTTTTCATCCTTTGAAACCCTTAGAGGCAAAATATCTCAAAATCCTTTCTTAGTGCGCGTCTAGCATGTTTGAAGAATATTTGTGCAGAGTTTTAAGTCTGTAGGCCAATTAGTTTGAGCTGCAGTGTGATTTTACATGAAAATTTTCAAAAAATGCCCTCTCCTGGACCCCTTTCTGCTCCTGGTCAGGATTTTTCTGTATAGATCTAATTTTTTTCGTAGCTGAACAAAAAAGTCCCTCATGACTTTGCTGTGCAATAAGCGGTTGAAAAGTACAACATTTTTGGGAACCCCAGCTCCCTCAGGGGGGCAAATTTCTGAAAATCTTTTCTTAGTGGATTTTTTGAGGCTATCATAAACAATTGTGCAAAATTCAAGTTTGTAGGCTCAGTAGTTTGGGCTATGGTGTGATTTCAGTCTGTCGGGGCTTAGGTAGCCTTTTATAGATATAGAGATAATCATAAGACGTCTCACATCAATTCATTGTGATCACTTATTTCCACAAAGTAGAACAGAGCACATTTTGTTTCATCTTATGTTTTCATCCCTTCGTGTGCTTCAATGAGCTTTGCTAACTATATTTTGTTGTCTGATTGAATATGTTTGACCCAACTTTGTAACCATATGATCAAGAGATTTACAAAATGCACATTGAACATTATCGATCCCACACTGTCTAAATCAGGGCTCAGGTTGTATTTTGGAATCAATCAAATTTCATTCATTCAAGTAGTTGCATATTAAAGACAAGCTTCACAGCATTGAATCGTCACAATCAATAATAAACACAGGAAATACAATAGTGCAAGGAGGAGACGTCAATGAAAAAACACTGCCTCTTCGAGCACCCCCTGGAAGAAATTGTTTAATTCTAGTTGATTTAAAGGAAATTTTTATTTTTCAATAATTCTATGATTTTTAATTTTCTTCCCTCAAGACATCCACTGTGTATGGCGCTCTTTTCAACAGAACTTCCCTTATCCTTCCAGTCATCTCTGAAAAGTTGGAAAAATCTTTAAAATTATGGGGGAGTCTATTTATAATTTCCAGTCATCTTTGAAAAGTTGGATAGATCTTTAAAATTATGGGGGAGTCTATTTATAATTTTTATTGCGCAATAGTGTGAGCCTTCCTCCAGAAGGGTTAGTCTATGTGCCTGGTAACCGAGGATTGAGCTACCACTCATCGTATTCTAGGAATGATCAAGTACAATGTTTTACATGTTCCTCAAACATATACAAGAAGTTGAAGAGTATTGTGTTGAATAGATGAGTGAATTTCATTTTAATTTTACTTTCCTTATCAATCCACTTCAGCCTCAATAGTTCGTGAATAACTTGCAGGCAGTCATTCTTTTCTAACTTTCCCAAGCTATGAAAAATTGGATAATCTTCCCCTTAAAAAAAACTCTATTTTTATTCTATCGAGAAATCCACCAATCTCGATATCTTCGTTTTCTCTTTGATAAGTATTATAAAGGATTGTTACGGATTGGATTGTTGAATATATTTTTCGTGTTTGCATTATTACAGATAGTTGAAGGATAAGTGTGTGAGGATACTCCTGTATTCTACAATTCTACATCCTTCTTTCTTATAGAGGTTAAGTAGAAGTAGTACATTTTCAGTTGGATCAGGACCTTCTTTATACTTTTCTCCTCTGCAAGATGTATTTTCTAAACAGTTTACTGGTTCCGTAGAGAAGCACCTGTAATCTGCTACTATAGTATAAGATAGTTTATTTCTTGGGAGCTATAGCTATGGATAGAGAAAATATAGCATACACTATATTTCTCTATGCTTACATATGAGCTACAAAATCTTCATAATAGGTTCAGAATATATGTGACAGAATATTGGATGATACAGAATTTGATTACCCAGGGCCTGCTGCAAACAAGAAAATTCAGTAGCAAGTATTCAAAAATTGTAAAACCCTTAATAGAATTTCAGAGAAAGCAGTATATAAATCAGAGTAACAACATTTAATGTCAGAATGAAAAGCGATTTTGTGTGAATTGTTGTTGAAGCTGCTTCCTGAGGGAGAAGCATGTTACGAATTAATCTGTCTTTTACACGTGAGTGTATCTTTCCGAGCAGACTGGACCGAGTAATGTTTATTCGGTGAGTGGAGATGAAATATCATCAGAGTTGAAATCATAGCGAGTATTGCAAGTCACCCGCATGAAAGCGATATTGAACAAGTGAGACCCTTTTCTCACTCTGTTACTCACTCTTTCTCTACGACTTCTATCCTTTTCCCATCTGACGCACTCTTCTTCCAACACCTGTTAGTTCCCAGACCAGTCACGTCGTCTGGTGTCTGTGATGTGACGCAGCAATTCACTAATTGAGCCCTCCTAGTCCAACATGACCTGTCCGATTTTTCACTAGTCCACACTTCTTTGGTCAATAATGATCGTACAGTGGACTGTAATTACTTGGTAGAGATTGATGGGTCTCATAGACCGCTTGAAAAATATCTTGTATGCTCTTAATCTTTGAATGAGGAATGCAGTTTCTTGAGTTTGGAACCACAAAAAGAATCACCAAATAGATTGAGTTCCCATCACATCATCCACGGAAAATCAAACAATGCTAATCATAATTTTTGAAGTTTGTATGAAAGATAAAAAAATTATCATTCTTGTCAAGTTCAGATACAAATGGAAACTTGATAATTAGAAATGTTCCTTAACGATAGATTTCGTTTACGATAACAATTGATTCAATGTACAAGTTTGTGTAAGGATAAGAATACAGTTCTGACATCCTTCAATTACATACTTTACATTGAGTTTTTTTTTTGTCCCTGACAATGAAATATTTTTAATGTTCCTGGTATGAATAAGTACAGCAATCATGTGAGGAAAGTGAAATATAGTTCAATATATGTATTCTTCAATAAGATGTGTTGTATATTTTGATAGTCAGTTGTCAACATTTCAACCATGAAATGGTATCACTCTCAATCATGATTAGGCCTATGTGTCCGAATAGTTCTAGGCTCAATGTTTAACACTATTATTTTCATTATTCAATTAGATGAACTACCTATATATTAGTAGTATTACCTATTACCTAATAGTTCTAGGCCCAATGTATAACACTATTATTTTCATTATTCAATTAGTTAGATGAACTACCTATATCATCCATGTGCATTCCTTAAATTTCTAAATTTCTATCAAGGGGTTCCATTACCACCAGGTAATTCATGTTAAAATTTCGTAGCATTGGATTTGAGCTGTTACCTTGTAAGGCTGGTGAAAAAAATATCATTTGACCCAATGTATAACACTATTATTTATATTATTCAATTAGTTATATAAACTACCTATATCATCCATGTACATTCCTTAAATTTCTCACTATTTTTCAATTTCTATCAAGGGGTTCCATCACCACCAGGTAATTCATGTTAAAATTTCTTATCATTGGATTTAGGCTGTTCTCTTGTACGACTGTTGGAAAAATATCATTGAATAGTAGCAGAAGGGTCGTCGTGAGAAAATTGAACTCTTGTCATTCAAGCACCTTGACAAGAGGCCGCGCCGCCACTATGGTAAAACAGAAAAAGAGGTGTCATACCATTCTAGTCGCGTATCTTCAAACTTTTCAGACACGGTATATGAATGATATTGGTCTTGAATAACAAAACCGGGTTTGGGGGTATATTGGCAGGTTCTTTTGTCAGCTCTAATCATGATTGGCACCCGACACCGTCTTTAATATTTTCATTGTGCAATACTCTCCCGATGGCAAGTCTTTCACGCGAACAAAGCAATACAGACTATGAAGGGATAGAACTTTTTATGGGAGAATTTACATCGTATTAGAGGGCCTTGCACATCTATTGTGGCTGCACACAGGGCCTGCAATTGACGTCTAGCGGGCCAATCAAGGTCACTCACTCCTCACTTCTCATCCTTTGTCAATCAATAATAAAAAACAGCTACAGCTGCCTGAAAAAAATACAATAATTTACTATATTTCTACTACTGAGTCCAACTGTTACACCTGAAAACAGCAGACCTTATACAATTTGATAGACGGGGGTAGTAGCTGTTGAAATTCACACTATCTATAACCACAGACTGACCATAGATTCTTGTCTCAACCAGGTTGTAGCAATGTCAGCATAGCTTCAAAAAATAATATTAATATCAGACTTCAGATTCTGTTGTTGGTACATCTCACCAATATCTATCCAGTGATATCCATCCATAATGAAAACACTGGGATTTTGTCAGAAAGAACACTAATTTATTGTAAAATTACATAAATGTTTCAACACCAATGGAGTCATCTTCTGTGCTCAATATTGATATTATTTGTAAGAAACGCTGACTTCACTTTAATTCGCCCTAGCAATAGTTTTGGCAAAACAAACCTTCCACGAAGTCAGAGTAGTGAACAGTCAGCCTGATTTAGGGTTGAGGATGTTCAGACGTCTATAATACATCATTGCATGACTATTTTGATAAGCATTTTTCAATAACGTACAGTATCTCATCAGCCATGAAAAGAGCAGAAATCTCGAAAAATAATAAGTTCGCTAATAGAAACAATATAATTTGAAGCAAGAAAGAGGAAAATCATTGATGAAATGTTAAATTTGGTAGATTCTAATGCAGTCGCATCCATCTTCGAATATTGATTTGAATTCGAATTATCCAATTTCAAATTTGTTTGTCTCATGCGATGACATTCTTCCAGCTCGATTCTACGTTGAGCATTGAACTGTCTTCATAGCTCCTCTTAATAAAATTTATTCTAAACTCATCCTGTGTGGGATTATACGATTCAGAATATACTCACTGTCATTTTAAATAGAGCCTGGATAAGATTCCCCTATTGAATTAAACTTTCTAAATTATTCAATTTCGAATTTATTTGTCTCATGCGATGACATTCTTCCAGCTCGATTCTACGTTGAGCATTGAACTGTCTTCATAGCTCCTCTAATAAAATTTATTCTAAACTCATCCTGTGTGGGATTATACGATTCAGAATATACTCACTGTCATTTTAAAACGATCCTGGATAAGATTTCCCTATTGAATTGAAATTTTGACATGGTTATTGATATGGTCGCATCATCCATCATTCAATCATTCATTGAATTTGGATTTTTTGAGCTTATGAAGTTATTTAGTCATTCTTGAAGCTCTTATTTCATGCCGTGATACATTGTGCACTCCCACTAGCAGGATCAATTGAAATTCTATTTGAATGAATGATTGCAGTTGACATGAGTGTGGATACTACTCCTTTCATGTTTGGAGTCGGCTCTGATGCAATGTGATGATGACGATTTATTAATGTGTGGCCCGCTTTCAGCAAACACAAAACTCTTTTATAGTGCATCTCGTTCTTTGTGTGTCAACCCCTGAATGTTTTATGATCGCTCATAACACATCACTAAACTCTCACTGCCTAGAACAGGGATCACCGTGCCCATAGTAAATCCTCCCTGAATACACAAAATCATCCATTATCATGCAGATTACACCCGGCTTCAATTAGAAATGGATGCTTTCAAAACGAAAATGCAGGACAACTGAAATGTGGAGCTTTGTTCCAATATGGTCGAGTATTGTCATTTTTCTAAAAGATGGCAGGCATCAATAGGCATATTACTTATACGAGAATCAATGGAATATTGATTTGGACGTTTACATACCACCCAACTACATTCAATTGTTCTATATTCATGACTCCAGGGAAGTAGAAGGGGAAATAGAAGAGCGAATTTGAAAAGTTGAAAACATGGTCTAAAATGATGATTCTGACTAGAATCTGATTAAAATTAGTTATAATCACACATAATCGATGAATTTCAAGATTAGATAGCATTTAGTCAGAAGTAATGAATTTTTTAAAATAATTATTATTATCAAACGAAAATCCCAATTAAATGCTGTAATTGAAGTCCCCGAAGACTTCCGCTGAACCGAAATATTCTTAGTACGAAATAATAGTCTTAGTATGCTACGGCATTTTGACGTCACCGGGCATGCGCAGAAGGCCGAAATAGAAATAGTAGTCATGCGCACTGGTCGAAATATTCTTAGTATAATGACGTCATCAATGACGTCATTGCGCATGCGCTGTACAGTTCTACACCATCACAGTAACAAGTTAATGCTCACGCACGCGAGTCCGCGTGATCAGTGTTACCAACAATAGAAACTCTAAACTATAATTTCCCTATGGATTCCTACAGCAAGATTTCTTCCCTAGCAATAGCTTGGCTCAACATCAGATCATTACTGTAGTAACTCAAAAAAGCTGTACTCAAAAAGCTCTTATGTTTCTACTCTAGGGGAATTATCTATTAGAAGTGAACTATAAACAATCAATATTCATTTGATGAATTAATAGATTACTATGGCATTTCTTCCCACCTTACCATTCATCAAATCGATTTTTAAGGCTAATTAATTTTTTTTAAGGAAAATATCAACTTATTTCGAGTTGATACAGTAATGCATAGGAAGTTGAGTTCAATTTTTCTACTTGATATCATCTGGTGAAATTTAAACAATATAACATTTCTATTTGGAGATTGATTAATTAGTTCATTGATCACATTAGCAATTATTAGTTTCATATTTCATTTCAAATTAAGGGTCATGTTGAGGGTCTCAACCAACGTATTTTTTAATTCCTCACACTAACCTTTCAAATCAATGTGAAGCGACTGTATTTGAATTCACACCATTCTTTTACAATGGATGATTATTATTTTCAAGGGTGCCCAGGGGATACATATTACATGGGGGGGGAGAGTTTCTTAATTCAGTGGGGGGAGGGTGCGTTCACCCGTGTTATCATAACAATAATTTCAATCTTTTAATTTGTTCCTTTCAATAGCTTCAATGCTTCACATTGAGTTGTTTGGCTATTGTAAATACCAACCAATATGTGGAATGCAAATAGATACTATAGATATTATAGACTAACATGATAGAACATAATTTCGACTTAGATTACATCATCATCAGTATTTTCAATGTCCCTTTGAATGATATTCTATTGATTTGGAATGTTTACTCAAAATCAAGAGGAAGAAGACTTTCAATGATATAGAATGAAACACATGTTGCAATCTATTATTATGACAATAATCCAAGGTTATGCTCCACGAAGTTCCATGATGATTCTGCAATTAAATATTCGCAATTTCATTTCTTTTGTTATTCCAAATTCTCCAATAACTCTTCAGTTGATAATTGATTAAAATATAATTATATGAGAGATTTTTAATATTATCATTAATAATTAGAGCTTACCCATAATATTAAAATTCATATTCATAATCATATTATGATGACTGCTGCAATAGATTAAAATATCAATATTTTGATAACTTTGTCTTTTCAAGTTTTCTTCAATTTTTAAATGAGAGAGTAAGACTTTTAAAGATACAGAAAAATGTTAAGACTTTCAATATACAGAGTATTGAATACAGACTTTTGAATACCGATTTCCATTCAAGATGATTCACTGAAGTTTATACTTTTGACCAAGCTTGTACTTGAAATCGTTTTGGATAGGGCCTATGAGATACTTAGGTTTCACTCCAATTGAAATTTCGTTGGGTTACTAACACCCCTCCCCCGTCTATGCGTTCTTGAAATTCTTGGGTTCTCTCTAAATCAATAAAATTCTTGTATGGGGGTCCCAAAAAAGCTAGTGATGTAGTATGACTGACGAAAATTTGTATAGATGGGGGGGAGTGTGTAGAGAAGCTAATTTTTTTTTTCTGAATTAATTGTTGTTGGGGGGTAAGGGGTCAACCGAGTAAAGCAAGTTTGATAATGATATTGATGTATTGTGAAAATCATTACTCCAATACTTCAGTATCTTATCATTTAGAACACTTTATAAAACTTTAATAGCCTACACTTGATAATACTCGATAATACTTTAATATACTTAGCAATACACAAAATTATGGTGGAGAGGCTACTGATCCATGACAGATGGCAATCATAAGTGTGGTGATTTAAATTTCGACAATGTATAGGATGTTTTGGGCCATCTATACATGGTCGAAGACTCAAGATAATACACTATAGCTCTCTGGAATCGACATCCACGAGAATGACATTCACAATTATTTAAAACTACCATAAACTATAACTTCGCTTTGCTCTTTGAATAGGAAATAGAATTAGTGTTAAGAAGCCAATCTAATAAATGAATTCTATATAATAAGAAGCCAATTAATTGTGATAGTGTGAAATTGAGTGGGTATTATTGCAGTTGTTTTTTGTGTATCAGGTCTAAACCTGAGTGTCTTTCTAAGCAAGAGTGTCTTTTGAACCTCATGTCTAAGAAGTAAGATAAGAAAGAAGTAAGGATAAGAAGTAAGAACTTTAGTTAGTTCTTAGTTCTTGAAGACCTGAACTTTATTTTAGTTCTTTGTAATTAATATTCCACATTGTGCCATGAAGATTAACTAAGTCATGGTATGAAGAAATTCTCGGCGACATAATCTGATATCCGGTGTGAGGTGAAGAGGTTTATAGAACACCTCCACCGGTTACAGATTGATATCTGGTGTGAGGTAAATTGGTTTATAAATACCTCCACCGGTTCATTACAAAAGACCATTCTAGTATTCAATGTATTGATATCACTGCGACTTTGATGTTGCCTCTTCTTACAAATAAATACTACCCTCTCAATGGAACAGTTGAAGAAAATGTTTGCAAATTGGCTAGGGAAACAATAGTCCCATCTGTCTACTCTCAAAATCCGAAGAAACTATACTATAGTGTGAGGGTCAGCTACACTTTCCTTCGAAACCTTCCAGATTGTAGACTGGACAGACAATAAGCCCTTGTGAGAAAAGCTCATGTTCCTTCCAAAAAGAGTTTCAGCTAGAAAAGGTTTTGTTATGGAATACGTTTGAACCTCCGATAACATCACCCTATGTTTTTGGCGACCCATTTCCCTCTTAGCAGGTCACTTTCGACTCATTTATGTAATTCGAACAAGAATGCAGCTTTCAAAGTCAAACAGCAATACACACATGGATACAAGGAACTTCTTTCCTTTTCAAAGAAGTTGAGTGAATATTTCAAGATGATAATACAATATTGTCCATATATGATTTGCTAATAATAAGGATGGAGAAGAGAATTACAATCATATTACTTCCTCTTATAATAATATTCATTCGCAAAGTTGAAATAGATCTTTCCTGTTAAATCTATATGTTAAAAAATGTTAATTATCTCGATTTCCGAGTTTCAAAAATGGCCATGAATAACTTTTTGTGGAATCTATCGATTGGAACTCAACAGTTATGTAATCAGGGTGATTCCCCCTACCTAAAACTGGGGTTCTCACCTCTCAAATATTCAAATTCAGTATTCTTTTGGTGAAAACGTGAATTATCTCGATTGACAAGTTTAATCAAGCCATAAATACTTCCGTATTCAATTTTTTCCATTAGAACTTACTGGTTCTGAATCTACGATGACCTCCTCTTCATGGAACTTTCATAATCGATGATCTATAAGCATATTTTTGTGCTCATCTGACCAAAATACACTTATCTTGTGAAGCTTGGAAGAGCATTATTTTTTTGAATTCTGTTATTCTGAATATTTTCATGGAACTAATGTCATAACTCATCAGGAACTGTAGAACTATTGATTCTACATCCAGAACAGTCAATTTTCGATGTACTTCTGGAAAATGCTCTTCCAACTTCAAACTGGCCTTGATGATTAATAGTAAAATCAAGCCCTGGCTTATCTTCGACCTCTATTATTCGTAGTTTTGTATGCATAAACTCTCAATAATTCGTATATTCTATATTTAATTCATACATCAAGAATCAAGGGAGAGAAAGATAATGATTACAGTGTGGGCTAATGGCTAACTAATTGAGTTGATTGAATATTTTTTTAATCAGCTTATAATTCTGAAATTTTTCATCTGCCATTTTAAAAATATGTCATTAGATATCTCATCTCCCAATTAACGGAGTAGCCTACGGTAGCTTGAAACTTGAAACTTAAGTTCCTTACACTATAATGATCCGACACGAACAATTTCGATGAAATGCAATACAAGATGGCGGCTAAAATGGCGAAAATGTTGTCAAAAACAGGGTTTTTCGCGATTTTCTCAAAAACGGCTCAAACGATTTTGATCAAATTGATACCTAATATATTCATTGATAAGCTCTATCAACTGCCATAAGTCCCATATCTGTAAAAATTTCAGGAGCTCCGCCCCATCTATGCAAAGTTCGATTTCAGATTCCCAATTATCAGGTTTCAGATACATTCTAAACAAAACATTTCTAGCGGAAAGATTGAGCATGAAGAACTGCACAATTAATGTTCAGTAACATATTCACCTAAAATTAAAAATAAGCTCGGAATTCGAGAATATGTTATTATTCAATTGCAAACTGTTGATTCTTTAAAAACATTGTAACATGTTTAAATTTGGGCAGATGAAAAGCCCTAACAGAAATAATAATAGGTCTAAAAATAAAGTAATTGGCTAATATCGCCAAGCAGATAATAATCAAGATAAGATAGCATCAGCTTGTTCTGGCTAAATGGTACAAGAACTTAAAAAGGATTTGAAGGAAGTTTATTACTCATAAATAGATTATTTATAAAATATTTGAAGATTGAGGTTAGGTAGATGTATTCACGGATCGGTGACCTAGGGATCGATCAAACCGAAGAACGTAGAATCTGACCAAAACCCCTTGGCAGAGCTTTATTGCATTCGGATGGTGTGCAATGTGAAAAAACACCCGTCCACGTGGCTAATTATTAGTTAGCATGGAATTAATATTAATACATATAATATTAACTAGCATGCAAAGAGCATAAATAAAAAACCAAATAAAAATAATTTAATGTATTCAGGAAATAAGAGTTACCAGGCGCATGAATACCTAATAAAATTTGCATGCACCAATAGTAAAACGGCAGTTAATAGGCGGCAACTGTAGGCCAATTCAAAAATATTTATATATATTTATATAATTGTAGTAGATTTTGTGTAAAAATTTGTGTAATCTATATTATCAATATGGCTCGAATGCAAAGAAATTATTAATCATACAATCTAAGCAATATTTTGGCATTTTTTGTAAGATCTATTTGAATTTAATGGCGGAAGATTGAGATATTTAAATTTTATGCTAATTTGAAAGTCGGAAAGAGGATCTGTAAAACTTGAGAAGGAAGAACCAGCACTCGCCAGCCAGATGCCACCATAAGAGGACCCCAAATATTTTAGAGCGAAGTACCTTATTAATGATTTTGTAAAAGTTAAAGTTAAAGTAAATTATTAAATTTCTTAAGAAGACTTCGTGATGCTATTGTGAAGCAGAAGTCATTTTTCATTTTAATTAAATTTATAACCCCTTGGAGGAGACGATTCCGGCTACCATATTCCCGGACCACATGGAGTTGGATCGACATCGGCGGCTTACAAGAAGATTTTCGACACGTGAGTGATTTAAATTTGAATTTAGTGATGGGCGCCCTAGTGCTTCGAAATAATCTGATGATCAAAGCTAGCTCGCCGAAAGGGTTATTATAAATTAAGAAATTAATAAGAGTAATACTTGCGCAAGTAAAAATTAGTATTAAAGGTATTTAATTGAAAGAAAAATATATAGATCAATATTTTAGAAATTTCTGTTTAATCAAAGAAGTACGAAATCTAGGCTATTAAAACATATGCATATAATATTTAATTTTTTGCAATACAATTTGCGATAATTTATCATAGTTCTAATTCACTAGATGAATGGCTCTATCTATTCCGTCAGGTGCCGAATCTTGCACCCTGAGATAAAAATATATATTCGATACAAATAAATCTACTAAATACTAGAGATTTTAATTATATATATATTTGGATTATTAGTGGCTAATTTATCAAGCTGATCTTAGAGCACATATTTATGATTGAATTATCCAAGCAGACAAGTATTAGCAAGTACATGTCACAGCTACATGCCAAAGAATGCATATGATTTCAAGATAAAGGCACATGGTAATGATTCGTGCCATAAATCTAGAATATAAAGTTAGCCTGTGATATTTTTATTGATTTCAAATATTGTTCTATTTTTATATTATATTTTTTATCGCTCTATATATATTTTTTGCCTCGACTGATCTTTGCATTATTTGTGTAATATATGTGTAAAATTTTCATGGTGTACAATTTATTTTATATTCCTCATCTCTATAGTATAAGTATCATTTATATATATATATTTATTATTATTGAATTACAAGAGTTATTGGAGAAGCCCATATCTAGGCCTATCAAGATTTTTTAAGACTGAATACTATTAGAAAACCACGCCCTAATTATATTAAATCTCATGCTTTACCGACTGATGCCAAGCAGGAGGCTAATCGTTATTTTAATATAAAGAATAACGTGACACAAAGACATGTCGTGCCAACGTGGGACCGATGATGAGAGCCAAGCTCATTGAATAATTATTTGAAATTAAGTCAATAACCGTATTGAAAATTATAGATAACTTATACGAGTTGTGAGGAAAACTGGCGAAGGGAAATTTGTATTACTTTTTGGGGAATCAATAGCTTTTAATAAAGAGAAATTATATGTTTTAAAGAAAATTTTATATTATTAGTACTGTGAAAAATTACATGTTTATAGAGAGAGATTATATTTTATAAGCCTAAACTGCTATTACTTTCTAGTCAAAAATATATTAGGTGTTTAAGCCAGTTGGAAAATAAGTCGCAGCTTGTAAACTAGCCAAAAATAAATCAACAAAACATTGAGGGCGCTAGAGCATTGTAAAAAACTTAAGTATAAATACCTGGTTGTAAGAGTATCCAAACACTTTACACATCACTGTTCACTGTAAGTCCCGGTTGTGTCTCTTTTTTAAGCATTTTCGCTTATCATTTTTATCACTGTTTAATTAGCATTCATCACATTTGACATAATGAATCACACTCCCGCAAACTCTGAAGTTTCATATATGTACGGCGGTTGCACAGATCCCATTTTGTCGACTCCGAGCACATCAAACCCCACCACGGTAGATGCCAATACGCCACGAGAAAGGGAACCAGGAAGCGTCGGGTCGATAATTTTCGATCCACCAGGTCTGCAACCTCTATCCTCCACTCGAATCGACGCCGCTGACACACCCTTGAATCAACGGATAGTAGAGATCAACTTTGAAGGGGGCGAAGAGCAGTCTGCAGAACCCGCATCGCCGGAGGCCGAGTCACACCTGGGCAAACAAAGTATGTTTTCAATCACAGAATTAGACCCGCTTCAAAAGGTAATAATGGAACAAACGAGTAGCACTTTCAACATTATGTTACAAAAAACAATGGATAGTATGATGCAGGAGATTAAAAAAGAGATTGCTACAGTAAAGGAGGAAAATAAACAAACAGTGGAACAGGGTATGAAAGAGACCACAGGCGCTATAAAATCAGTAGAACAACGGTTGGATAATATTGAAACTAAAGTAGAGAGTCATAGGGAAGAGTTAAAAGCAATGATAACCCTGCAAAAAGAAAGTCAGGATAAAGTTACGGCAGGATTATCGGAAAGGTTAGATACGGTTACATGTGAACTCAATGAAAGGATAGACAACTTAAATACACAAATCACTACACCTATTCAGGATATAACAAATAACATTAAGGCCGATTGCCACCAAGAAATCCACAAACAAATTACTGTTGCCAATCAAAACTTAACAACTACAGTTGACAAAAATATTAACAATATTAAAGAAATACAAAACAAACAGATTAATATGTCCACAAAAATGAACCAACTGCAAGGTAGCATCAATCAAAACACTGAAACCTGTAAAGCTTTAAATGGAACTCTACTAATTCAGAAATCCACTCTGACTCAACTAAATCAAGAAATAAACGCAAATAAAATTACACATAATAGTCAATGGCAGATAACACAGGAAAAAATAATAGCATTGGAAAATCATATTCAACAACAACCTCAAGGAATTCAAACAGACAACCTCAACGTACATAGTATATTACAAGGACTAGGAAAATTTGATAACACTGATCGCCATTTGCAACCTCAACCATTCATTGATCAGATAAAATTAGTACAAACTCTTGCACCTACCTCTTGGAATTTTTGGCGTCTCCGTTTGACTAATTTATTGATTGGCGAACCCCTGATGTTTTTTCGGAGTAGAGCCCATGAATTTACATCATTGGATGAGTTTGTCGCTGTCTTCCTGGAACAGTATTGGAGCAGAAGTAAACAGTTGGACGTGCTAGCGGACATCATATCATGCGATTTCAACCCTAACTTAGACGGTGCATGTACCACTTTCGTCACTGCCATACAGTTTAAAAATTCTCAACTGAGCGAGCCCATTAATGAATCGGCGTTAGCAAGCATTATTTTAAAGAAGCTACCGTATCAAGTTAGAATGGCACTCGCCACACAACCCATTACTGATTGTAAGCAGCTGATTAACCATTTATATGGCATACAGTCTGCAATGGCAATATCAACCCACCGCTCAGACCAGAGATACGCATCAAATCAGCATAATTCAAAATTTAATCCGCATAACAGCCAAAATTATGAACCGGTATCATATGATCGCTACCGATCTGCTCCCCAATTTGAACGCCGCTATGAGCACAGGCAAAATGGTAATTGGAATAATGGAAAATTTCAAAATCGTACAACCAACCACTATGCCCAGCAGAGCAATCGTAGGAATCACTATGATGGCCGTGATCGATTAAACTCACATAACAATAATACGCAAAACAGTTACAACAGAAATTATAAACCACCACCTCAACAAATAAGTACAAACTATACACTAGCACATGCAATAGGTTTGAATCAACAAAAAACCCGGAACCCAACACCCAACGACCCGCCACCAGACATACAGAAAACTACAGCTAATAAACCATGACTATATGATACCCCCGATACAGCAAGCACAAACTCAAGTGAAACAAACCAAGAAAAACAAGACATCTCAACATCATACACCACATTCAGAAATGATCTACGGAGACTTGTTAGAAGAAACGGAAAAAGAAAGCAGGCTACCGGATATACAAATGCAAGCGTATATCGATATAGAAATATATGGAATGAAGGTTCAAGCATTAGTAGATAGTGGTTCACAATGTAGCCTCATACAAACAGACTTATTCCAACGTCTGAAAGAAAAAACAAAAATTAGCTACTCTACCGTTAACCAACGTGTATGTATCAGGTATCAGTCCAGGACGGCGAATACATATAACTACTCAATGTTTACTGGAAATAAATCTTCAACAACAACGATTCGCATATACATTTCTTGTATTACCTGTTTCCGGTCCGCATATAATAATAGGTACAGATTTTCTACAACACTTCCAGGCCTGTTTAAATTTCCAAACCTCGAAATTTCATGCATTTACCGAAACCGAAGCATACGAAGTCATAGTACCCCTTGATCTGAAGAAACGTACTGAAGGAATCGCTGAGGTACATTTCGCTCACTACATGGAAGGCGTGCCGAGGGAGTGGGGTATCCACGGAATGGAAAATGCTATGGAGTGTATGGAGGTATTAAGCCTAGCAACGAAGGACCGAGCACCGTCAAGAGCCGACTTTCTATCCAGAGAAATAGACGCTACATATTGTCAAGATACCAATCTAAGATGTTTTGCCGTAAAAAGTGGAGAAAGCATACCGTATCCTCCCAATATCCAACCACGAATTCATACCGCCATGTTAACACCTGAAAGAATCCGTATCGCCAATATGAAGACCCAAGACTGTCCCGGATCCGTGAACTGATGGAAGAAGGAGCTGCCGAACCGCCCGACTACCTGCGACAGTATACCCGCTACAAAGGATTTATGTTCCACCGACCGGCTAAAAATACTTACGACTGGCGCCTAATTATCCCCGCTAATATGGAAACAGATTTGATAAAAGAAGCTCACGAACGCATTGGACATTTTGGAACTACGAAGACCCTCCACCTACTAAAAGAAAGCTGTTATTTTAAAAGCATGCATAAAAAAGTGGCCAAAATAGTGAAAGCCTGCGATATATGCCAGAAAGCCAAATACCCGCGATACCATATCAGAGGTGAAATGAATCCCATTCTCCCCAGCGCACCATTGGAATTGATATCAGCGGATATATATGGTCCATTGCCCATGGCGCAATACGGAAAAAAATACATATTCGTCCTTACATGTGTTTTTTCAAAATATACCATGCTATTTCCCATAGGCAAATTGACCGGAGAAGTTTTGGCCCGATGCATAACGGAAAGATGGACAAGTGAAGTAGGAAAGCCTAAACGAGTACTATCAGACAACGCAACTTATTTTTGTAGCAAGCAGTGGAAAGAAATACTTCACCTGGCTAATATTAAATGGTCGAGGACATCTCTTTACAGCCCCAGCGCTAACCCAGTGGAGCGACGTATGGCAGAAATCTCTCGTTTTATGCGGACGTACTGTAATGAAAAACACCAACAATGGGTTAGGTATATACCATTTTTAGAAGAATGCTATAATAATAGCCTAAATGAAAGCACCGGTCGTACGCCTTACGAGATCATATTCGGTAAAAGGAATAATACATTTATCGAAAAATTAATTGATTTTCCAAGATCAGAAGTGAGTAAGTTAACAAACCCCAATATCCATCATCTGGTAAGGTTAAAGCTAGAGCAGAAGGCAGATAGCAGAAAGAGATTCCACGACCGAGCCTATAAAATATTTTCATATAACATTGGAGATGAAGTTTTAGTAAAGAGCCACAGGTTATCAAATGCTTTAGAGAAAGTAACTCGCAAATTCTTTTTAATTTATTCAGGGCCATTCACTATAGTAGCCATATCGCAGCATAACACAGTTCAGTTACAAGAGAGTGAGAACAAGCACATTGTTTGGTGGGAAAATGTAGCCAATATTAAGCCATATCACAGAATTTGAAATAAATATGATAAGAAGTCAAAGGAAAACAACACTATCAAGCCAATTACTAACCTTCCTTAATAAATTTAATATTGGTATAGGACCTCGTGGCAACAATCCAATGTTTTAATTCCTTCCAGCCGTTAGAAGCCTGCAATAAGGAAAAGAACAATTTTTAAATATGTAATTAAATTATATACATCAGATAAAAAAGGACACAAGCGGGGATAATAAAATTAAAATTTGTTAATTACCTTTTTAAGAGAAAAAATTGAGCAACTAGGTTAGTTATGAAAGTCGATAGCAAATTCTGATGTAACATGAAACACTATGAATTGTAGAACAGCGAACAGCTGACCAAAGCCACCCAAATCAAATGAATGTAATGTCTGTTGAACATATGTTTATAAAAAGAAGTACTGTACCCAAAGAGTTATTTATTATTGTTATTTATTATATTTATTAATGTCGATATATTTATTTATATGTTTTTATATTTATTACTTTTAATTATGCCACGTTTGTTACCTGAAAGATTTAAAGTGAATACCAGTTACCAAAACCAAAGAGCCATTAGCAAAAGAAAGTATTGTACCTGATGTATAGAAAATTATTTATATTAAGACCTAAGAATACTATAAGATATAAGCCCAGAAGTTTATGAATCGAAATTATTGTCTAAAAGGAATCATTTATGAGAATTATGAAATGTGTGTAGTTAAGTTGGCAGCCCTGCAAGCGGCGAATTCAAAAATTACTGTGTTGTAAATGGTGTCAGGAGGAGTACGTTTAGAAGTTTATATTTATGATATTTTTATGTGTGTTGAGGAGGAGAATTTGTTATTGTTTTTGATAAAGGTATAAAGGAGATGCAGCAAATATGACTGCGAAATGTGATAGAAGTAGGAGAGTATAATTTATAAATAAAGTATAGTGTATATCAATGTATTTGAAGGGTGGGTTTTCATTAAAAACATTGTGATTCTCAAATATTTTGAATTCAAACCCAGGGGCGCGTGTAACATGTTTAAATTTGGGCAGATGAAAAGCCCTAACAGAAATAATAATAGGTCTAAAAATAAAGTAATTGGCTAATATCGCCAAGCAGATAATAATCAAGATAAGATAGCATCAGCTTGTTCTGGCTAAATGGTACAAGAACTTAAAAAGGATTTGAAGGAAGTTTATTACTCATAAATAGATTATTTATAAAATATTTGAAGATTGAGGTTAGGTAGATGTATTCACGGATCGGTGACCTAGGGATCGATCAAACCGAAGAACGTAGAATCTGACCAAAACCCCTTGGCAGAGCTTTATTGCATTCGGATGGTGTGCAATGTGAAAAAACACCCGTCCACGTGGCTAATTATTAGTTAGCATGGAATTAATATTAATACATATAATATTAACTAGCATGCAAAGAGCATAAATAAAAAACCAAATAAAAATAATTTAATGTATTCAGGAAATAAGAGTTACCAGGCGCATGAATACCTAATAAAATTTGCATGCACCAATAGTAAAACGGCAGTTAATAGGCGGCAACTGTAGGCCAATTCAAAAATATTTATATATATTTATATAATTGTAGTAGATTTTGTGTAAAAATTTGTGTAATCTATATTATCAATATGGCTCGAATGCAAAGAAATTATTAATCATACAATCTAAGCAATATTTTGGCATTTTTTGTAAGATCTATTTGAATTTAATGGCGGAAGATTGAGATATTTAAATTTTATGCTAATTTGAAAGTCGGAAAGAGGATCTGTAAAACTTGAGAAGGAAGAACCAGCACTCGCCAGCCAGATGCCACCATAAGAGGACCCCAAATATTTTAGAGCGAAGTACCTTATTAATGATTTTGTAAAAGTTAAAGTTAAAGTAAATTATTAAATTTCTTAAGAAGACTTCGTGATGCTATTGTGAAGCAGAAGTCATTTTTCATTTTAATTAAATTTATAACCCCTTGGAGGAGACGATTCCGGCTACCATATTCCCGGACCACATGGAGTTGGATCGACATCGGCGGCTTACAAGAAGATTTTCGACACGTGAGTGATTTAAATTTGAATTTAGTGATGGGCGCCCTAGTGCTTCGAAATAATCTGATGATCAAAGCTAGCTCGCCGAAAGGGTTATTATAAATTAAGAAATTAATAAGAGTAATACTTGCGCAAGTAAAAATTAGTATTAAAGGTATTTAATTGAAAGAAAAATATATAGATCAATATTTTAGAAATTTCTGTTTAATCAAAGAAGTACGAAATCTAGGCTATTAAAACATATGCATATAATATTTAATTTTTTGCAATACAATTTGCGATAATTTATCATAGTTCTAATTCACTAGATGAATGGCTCTATCTATTCCGTCAGGTGCCGAATCTTGCACCCTGAGATAAAAATATATATTCGATACAAATAAATCTACTAAATACTAGAGATTTTAATTATATATATATTTGGATTATTAGTGGCTAATTTATCAAGCTGATCTTAGAGCACATATTTATGATTGAATTATCCAAGCAGACAAGTATTAGCAAGTACATGTCACAGCTACATGCCAAAGAATGCATATGATTTCAAGATAAAGGCACATGGTAATGATTCGTGCCATAAATCTAGAATATAAAGTTAGCCTGTGATATTTTTATTGATTTCAAATATTGTTCTATTTTTATATTATATTTTTTATCGCTCTATATATATTTTTTGCCTCGACTGATCTTTGCATTATTTGTGTAATATATGTGTAAAATTTTCATGGTGTACAATTTATTTTATATTCCTCATCTCTATAGTATAAGTATCATTTATATATATATATTTATTATTATTGAATTACAAGAGTTATTGGAGAAGCCCATATCTAGGCCTATCAAGATTTTTTAAGACTGAATACTATTAGAAAACCACGCCCTAATTATATTAAATCTCATGCTTTACCGACTGATGCCAAGCAGGAGGCTAATCGTTATTTTAATATAAAGAATAACGTGACAACATTCACTATAAAGAAATAGCAGACTTCGTGTGTCTCCAGCGTTATTGTCCTGTCACCAGCTGGCTCAGATCTTGAAATAGTAGACTTGAGATGCGCGTAAACACTAGCGTCAGTTGATCAATTTTCATAACGGCAAGGAAAGTTGTGTGAGTGCGCCACACCAGATTTTTTAAAACTTTTAATAGCTTGGCTGGTGTCTTTCCAAGAATTAGTTTTTTCTTGATGCAACACTGACATGAGTATAAATATGTTTATAAAGAAGCAGATACATAATAATATATAGATTCAGCATTATATACATATACATTTTTTCTCTTTTCGATAATTAGAATCGTGAATACCACATGTGAGAGATATAAAGTTGAGTAGTAATGGTTTTTAAAACATTCATATAAAAAATAATAATGATAGCCTACATTTTTTGAATATTCCAGATAAATTGTATTGGTTGTATATTTTTGTTCACATTGGTTTGCAGACGTCACGGAGTGCAAGAGATTTTTAATTAATTCTGGACTCAAAAATCAATGGATTTTATTTTGTATAATTTAAAATCAAGTTATAACCATTTATGTAATTTTTTTAGTAATGATGATTATTTTATTTTTTCTGTAAGTTTACCACGAATACTGGTTAGAGTGATCAACTTAGTTCCTATTTTTAAACAGTAATTTGCTATGCTTTTGTGAAAAGGAATCTATAAATTTCATTTAATTTTTTTCATTTTAAACGTAATTAATTTCACGAGAACCTATCAGAGAAGCCTTCTTTTATAAGAGGCTTTCTCTGATTGGTTCTCGTAAAGTTAATCACGGTTAAAATTTAATCGGCTTCTGTGCAACAAGGTCTAGCTTTTCAAATTCATCTGATTTTGAAGCTTCTCTTCAATTAGATTGATAATTAAGTTTTAACTGTGTTATAACTCTCAATATAATGTCATAACTCTCATAACACTGTTAAAACATAATAATCACTTGATATGATGTATTGAGCAATGCCTTTGGTTTTATTAGGGAAATTGATTTGGAGCTTTTATTTGCATACATTGATATACTTCATAGGTAGCGAATAGCAAGATGGACCCTGTTGTCATCATATTTTCAAATGGCTGCAAGGGATCATTCCGTTATGCACTACCATTCTGGGTAAAAGAGGATCTTCGAGCAATAAACGTTCCCTTTTAGGTTATCTTACTGTTGGTTATGGATACTCGGCATTCTGTGCGACGTCATAGTTCCTAAGAATATTCTGGTGACGTCATAGTGACTAAGAATATCACTGCATGTGTATGCGCGTGCGTACGTTGCCCTGTGACGTAACGTACTAAGACTATTTCGTACTAAGAATATTTCGGTACACCGCTACTGCAAATATTGACAACAGGAACAGCAAGATGGAAATTCGATGAGCGCTACTATACAAAAATTATTTGGGTTATTTTATTTAATTGGGATTTTAGTTTAATAATAATTATTCATTAATTAGCATTTGACCAAATGCAACTTCCAATTTACTTCCATCTGTAGATTTTTTTAAAGCTCGCTTCTTGTCCTACTTACTCCTATTAATGATATCCTGCAAACAGCTTATGTAGATTACAAATTACAATTCGTAACATCTTTGGTCTGGATATTGTTCATAATCAATTTGATATCGGAGCAAATTTGAACTATTTAGTTTGAAAGAGAAGTGGAATATGGTTAGCATTCTCAACGTTCTATAAGTCATCCTGATGAAATGAAAAATCATTATGAAGATATTCAAGTCATAGTAGTGAAATATATCATTTTTACATAGTAATAGATTTTTTGTGTATCTACTCTTTTACTTCTCAATTAATTATTCTTTGATATAGTTAAATATATAAATTATTGATATGATTCTTTTACTTCTCGGGCCGACATTGATTCGTCTCTTTTCCAGTACTCGTGCCTTACTCGGACAACTCACTCGCACAAAAAATTTAAATAAAAAAGCAAGATTTCTTTATGGCTACTTGTAAAGCTGTGCAGAACGCTAGAAAAACATTCTACCGATGATATTTTTCAAGAATTCTTGAAATTCTGAGGATATTCTACACGGTATTGTTGATTAGATATAGAAAAATCCCCAAGAAAAAGTCATTTCTTGTGAAAGTTATTCCATTTCCATTAAATTACCAAGAATAACACAACTCAAGTTATACTTTGTAAATTTTATAACTCCTTCAGAAATTGACATTTAAAAAAAGTCAAAAAACACAACACACGAGTTATCATTTGTAGATTGTATAACTTCTTCAAAAATTGGCATTAGAAAAAAAAACAAATTTTACCTTCCTGGCCCTTTTTTCCCGCATACCATGTTGAGTTTGAATACTACAGTATTTGTTGGACATTATTTGTTGTCCAGTCATAGGTCATGTCATAGCCTAGGTATTTGAAATTTCACACCTACTCCAAAATATTGTTCCCAAACTCTAATTTTGACCATGCAGAAATGCAATAAATCAGCCCCAATATAGATATTATTGGAATAATTGAAATCACGATACACATGGACAGATTTAGATGAAGGAATTTGGAAACAATATAGGTATACAAGAAAATCTATTTGAAGAGAGGTGGTACGTAATCGTAAAAGAGATAGGTGAGTGCAGTGTTTTGAGGAGAGCCAATCCTTATGAAATTAGCAGGAGCTGCGCTGCCAGGTGAGAGAAGCACAAAGCTCTGCTCCCCCATGCATCACTTTGCGCACAAAAGAATCGGTTTATCTTGCATATGATGTCGATGTGAAGCAGAGGGGCCAAGCTAGCAGAGATTTGTGTTTGAACGCCAAACGACGGACTCGTTCAGGCCTGTGCCTCTCCAGGGAAACGGACAATCAAGATAAGACAAGTGCTAATAGTACAACGGGTTCCCATCACAATGGGAACAGGTTTATCTCCTTGGCGTACTCTGTTTGACAGTTTTCTCACTTGGATTTAGCAACTGTTACTTCCTGCGCCGGATTAAAATGTTCGCTCCGTCGATGAGATGTCCTCCAGGAAGGGTACTTAGAGTGCCCTCACAGCTCGCCTCAAGGGAACATCGCATCGATAGTAATGGGAATAGTGAAAGACAGTACTCACCTCAGAGGGTTCATCTCTGAACATTGTTCTTGAGACTTATCCAGAAGAATTAGAGCGGAAAATACATAGAAAAAGTTACCACGTTGAAGGAGCTCTGTCATATTGGACGCTCCAATTTTTAAACTGAGCCCTTTCCATTTTATCTTAACAGATTCTTAGAGCTTCTACGGGTCTCCAATAAAAATGTTCTACCTCTGAAGAATTAAAGACTGCCAGTAATAAATTATAAAAATTGAAAAAATACTGTGACAGAAATACACATAAAAATGAAGCAACACTCAATGATTAACATTATCAATCTTATGTCTATGTAAACGTTTGCATTTATCGTAGCTTGGAACATGGATATATAGTCTATGTTGAAGGTGAAATGTAGTTCAATTATTTTATAAAATCACTCAACTTGTACGTGCTACTTTATTAAAGTTAATAAAACATGAAGTACCCTATTATTCAAAACATTAAAATTTTTATTTTTTCCAATGACTTTATTTGTTAGGTTATGTGGATGTAAGTGAATGTTATGTTGGCCTACATCATTGGAGTAAATTATTACTTTTTGTCTGTCTGAGAAATTATCTCTATTTTCCTCAGGAATACCAAAAATGAATTCATTGACCCAGAAAGCATAACGATTCGAATGAAATTGAACTTTCACTTTTGTTCCTAGCTGCACAAATAAATTTCTTTATTTGGAAGTAGAATCAAAAACCGCTAACAAAAAATGGAGATAATATTTCACATGGTTCTTATTACGGATCAGAAGAATTTTTTTAACCAGATTTGTATTAGAAGAGTTACCACAACAAAGATAAGATCAAGAACATCTCAAAGACAAGTCTGTTAGTAACTTTTCTGAGAGAAGAAGAATGAGAAGATTCTCAATCCCTTTACAAAAAAAAACTTCAAAAGTAGTAATTAATAAATAAAAAGTATTCAGAAAATTCAAACACCCCATTCGATTCAGTGTTTTACTGCCTCATGGAGAAGTTTATCATTATGAATTTTTTCCACAATTTTCGCGATTTTAATTTAGCACCCAAGGCGTGCTGAGAGCAGTCATAGTACCATGGACGAATAATGTCCGGTATCTTTAAATAATCTGACGATATTTTTTCTGAATGGAGCAGCTCTCGAAACAATTTCCATGATTCATCGAGCATACACTGTGATTGAAAAAGGAATTGATTCAAGCATTCACTCAAACTGCTTCGAGCAGATTTATAAAACAATGGAATCGTACACAATAGTTGCAAGAGGTCCAGAAAAGGAGAATGGAGGGAAGCTTTGTGTGGACGTCTGTAGTCTGTAGAAAGAAATGAACAGTTTCCAGAGCCGATGGAAGAAGCCCGCAAGTCGGATAGCAGGAGAAAAGATGAGAAGAAAGAAGATCTGGATGAAGCTAAACCTATCAATAATACGGCGACGGCAGGTTATTGAATGGACACTCTCTGACAATGGTGCAGAGGGGTGGGTAGTGCTGGTGAGGGGGGGGGCGAGCAGTCACCCTCATCCCCAACTTTGCAGTCGTCCTTCCGTACACGTATTGTGTCACCGTTAAGAAGTCCCAAGAATAAAAATACTAAAACGGATCAAACCGGGACAATAACTAAATAGCTTACACTCAGCCGAGTAAACATAATAGGACTACACAGCTGAAAAGACGGATATTTACATTCTCACAATGCCCTCTTTCTTTCACTGCTGGATAAGAGATTCGGAATCTAGATGATATCTACGAGGACACGGTCACGACAAACGATATGCCGGCTGCCCGAGTGTAGGAGTGAGAGAGAGGGGGAGTCATCGCGAGGGTGAGTTTGTGTATTAGGAGTGGGTCAGGAATAAAGGTGGGTAGGTATTGTCGAAGACAGAAACAGTTTCTCAACAGCTGGTTATGTACCAGTCTCTGTATTCTTATAGGATTAAATGGCGTGGAATGGCCAGAGCCAACAATTTCTTTCACACAGTTTCATGCAGGAGAATCACAAAAGGTTGTCCTGTCTACTTATCCAAAGCCAGCTTCGACTTGCACTCACTCTGCTTAATCTTAATTATTCCTGGAAAATTCCACATTGAAATTAACAATGCAATGTTGCATTCAGTAACTACCAAATTAAATATCATGAGAATTAATTTATTAAGGGCCGTTTACACAGTCAAAGCTTAAACTGAATTGAATCAGCTGGTGGCTTAAACTAAAAATGAACTACATTATAACGAACGAGACTTTTTATGGATTTAATCCAGTTTAAAATGAAATTTAGTTTAAACTGATACTGAGCAAACGGTCCTTAGAGGCTTATAATACACAGTTATCATTATCCAAATAATACAGCTACTGGGGCATACTAGAGTGAATAACTTCACTTGTATGGACTTTATAAAAATTGATAAAAACATTTTAACATTTTAAAATGTTTTAAATAAAAAGGGTAATTCATGTTTTTATATTGTTTTCATTAATTACAGTACTTAGCTAATATTGAAGTTGAAGTTCATCACTAAAGTGAGTGAGCTGTGTCATTCTGATTGCTAAGATGATAAGATGATAAGGTATGATATTCATTAATAAAACAGTTTTAAAGTTATATGTTGAAATAATGAGAGAACGATCTATCGAAAGAAGCGAAAATTTCAGTACAATAGATCATATCACATATCAGATAGTTTAATCATTATCACTTCACTTTCTCTAGATTCTCAAGTTTGAGAAGATAGAAGATTGGGTTTAGGCACCAAGTACTCCACTTCCAAATTAGTGGGCGAAATGATTGTGTGGAATACTTCACATGATTTACTTCGAGAAATGGTTTCGCATTTGAATATAGTAATTCAGTTACAGATTATTGAGTGTTAGAAGCACCTAAAAAAAGTACATAATTTATTATGGGTAATAGAAGCACCTAAAAAAGTAAATAATTTAACAAACAGGGACAAATCCACAAGATCCCTGACATATTTTATTTGTATGCTCATGGAGAGTGAGCTCCAAACTACAGAAATGTTGTTTCATCCAACGCTTTTTATTATTTATTCTCATATACCGTACTTTATTCACTTACTTACATCATGCACTACTTATTATTATTTATTTTTATAGACTACTCATGAAAAAAGCTCAGATGTCAGTACTTGTAGAGTCAGGAAAGATAAAGAATAAAATAAAGAGAATAACTTCAGTTGATGTTCACAATACATTGACGCACGACATGAGAGCTTCTCTGGGAAGAATAGGATCATTCATCATTTGTATCTCTCCCAAAACCAGCAACAATTGAATAACATCAGCAACTTTTGAGCTGTGAGTTCTTCCTATGGATTTTATTCGTATTATTGTAGGAGCAAATGGGTTTATAGTCGTAACACCCTAGCTGCAATAGTTCCCACAGACTCATCTTGAAAGCCATCTATCAGAGTGTTGCCTGTGCGCTCTATTGTAGTTGAATCTGGTGACAAAAATGCCAGCGATTGAGCTCGGTGTGGCCAGTCACAGTCGAACAATGGCAATGAGCCTTCTGTGTCCCATTGAACTTCCGTTCATCAGCCACTATGGATGCACTTGAAGTGGAAAAGGGCCTTGAATGAGTAAGTGAATGAATCACCGAATGCATCAATGGATTGCACGTGTGCATGCGGGTGTCGATGAAAAAAGGAGGGAACACGCAGTTTTCGGGCTCACGATGTGTTATGAAACGTTTAAATTCCGTTGGCGAGGTTCTTTATGCTAGTGTCCCGCGCTAGAAGATCAATAGCTTGACAAGGGTCGGACACAATGCTAGAAATACCTCATTCAGGGTGAGCTAAGCTAGGGCTAGGGCTAGCAGCGGGGGAGGATCATCTTCACCTGTCTGCCATCGGAGACAACTCGGCTCCTATCCGGCAAAAAATAATGATACGGCATTCCTCCAACTCCAACTCCAACAACGCTTCACCTGAATCCAGCATCGACTTGACTCTGCTCCTGAAGCCTCGTTACAAGCAGTGATTTGATCCTTCCAAACCTCTTCCCCCAAACATAAGCTCGTGAGGATATTTTGGAAAAAAAATGTGATAAACGATAATAGCATGATTTTCTATACTATTATCATGAATGAAACAGTGAGAAAAATAACACATTTCAATGTGAAATGATGAATTGTTACCAAAACTTTAGGTTATGAATAGTTAAGACTTATAGTTGCTGAGTTGATATCCCAAACTTCGTGCTATGGAAATAGCTTGCATCGCAATTTCTTCCCCTGAAGATCTTGTGTATTTTTCCAGAAATTTGATTTTTCATTATGAGTTGGAAAGAAATTTAAAAAAAATCTTGATTTGAGGAGCCTAAAATACTTCTATTATTTGTACAGCATCCTTGTGTTCTCAACTTTCCTGAAACATATTGATTCTTATGAATAAGTATCTTTATCTTATGAATAAGTTATTTCTCCAAAGCATTCATATTTACATGGTTCTTCAAAGTTGATATTTTTGTGATTGAATGACAATAAAAAATGTTGATTTTCCAGCTAATAGCTTACTACTGAAAAACGTAGAGATACATAGTACATACCTCTGATAATCAGAGAGTATAAGAAGTTTGAAAACAATGATAGAGGTTCTATTCTTCTATGAGTTGGAAGCAAATTTTCAAAAAATCCAGATTTTAGGAGCCTAAAATACTTCTATTATTTCTACAGCTTTCTTGTGTTCTCAACTTCTATAAAACATATTGATTCTCTATCTTATGAATAAGTTATTTCTCCAAAGAATTCATATTCACATGGTTCTTCAAAGTTGATATTTTTGTGATTGAAGAACAATAAACAAATGTTGATTTTTCAGCTAATAGCCTACTATTGAAAAACGTAGAAATACGTAGTACATCCTCTGATAATCAGAGAGGATAAGAAGTTTGAAAACAATGATATGGGTTTTATTTTTCTATTGTACTACATATTTCTTTATATTCCCATTCTATGCTTATATCGTACATCGAAATGAGTGTAATTTATCATTCCCATAAAATCAGGTACTAATATTATTTTTATTTGTAGAGGCTCATTTTTACAGCAGAAATTTTCAAAGATTGTTGAGAATCATGTCAAGGTCACACCACTGCCCTCTTACTAGTTGTTCGGGCTTGAGTGCAAATACGATTCGACGCAAATGTTCTACACACTTGTTCAAGTACTCCAAGTTCCTAGACGGCGCTATTATTCAATTCACAAATGCAAACTGACAGATAGAGCAGAGAAGGCCGCTCGCCGCTGAAGACCGTCCTGTTAATCACGCCATGAGAAATAGGAAATGCGAATAGAAGGGAGTGAACGAACAATGAGTGGGCACAATGAGCCGAGTTGTGTTTAGCTGTTTATCCAGTCTGCTGCTGACAACCGGCGGGATTCGTGTTTGTTTTAAGTAGAATGGGATTTAAAACGAGAGCAGAAGAGATTCCCTAGGGATAGGGTCACTAGTCGGGGGAAGAAGGTGCACGATTGTCTCAAGTGATGTGCGCACTCTCAGAAACTGAGCCTACGATCTGAGTAGTTTAGTGGTGAGTCCACGAGAAAACTGGGTTGGTGAGTTGAGGCATTCTCCACTTGAGGAGATTGTGTTTGGACGTATGACAATACCGTTAATTAGAGTTAGTGGATGGTCGATAATCAATAGCTTTTTGTGTGAAGCTTTCTGATAATCAATAGTCTTTTTCTCGCGCTCAATAGGCCTTTGTTGTTATGCCGCAGCGTCAACACATAAGCTACACCTAATGTTGCTACCACCAATATTTACACGTAATACACAGCTCACCTGTTTTGCAAATGTCACAAAGGCAAAGATGAAAGGGAATAATTGCGCGCCATACTATAACAACGCTCCCAATAATTGTTATAAATGACTTGTATAGACAAAGATTTGAGCTCGGTGTCGATGAATGTCGGCGATTGTCACAATACTGACAACAATTCAGTAATTGGAATCATTCTTCTCTCGATATTGTAATCATTGTGTCACAAGCTTTGTTTCCCGCCATACACCTTCACACTTTTGAAACTGCACACATGCTCTCTCATGAGTCGGCTCATCTCACCACAAAAGGTTCGTTTGTCGTGCGAGACAAATGTCAAGAATCACAAGCGTCTCAATTCACTTGTAGAACAAACAATGTCAATTAAGATTCAGTATTGTGTTTGGATGTGGGTTGAATAATGTGAGAGAAATACAATTGTTGGAATACTTCAAAATCACAATCAATAATAACTTCAAACAATGCAGTCACAACCCTATTTTGACATAAGTTACTCCAGAACCTTCGTTAATTCTACTGGAGTGGACGCGTTCAAACGATGATGTTCAACCTTGATGCATTGGAAAATGAAAATGCTAATTATGAACAACATTGGTCGAAACTAGAAACTGGTTCATGATCAAAGTGTATATCGTATTGCAAGAAGTCTATCTGCATATTATTAGTGGAGACCAACCTGTATAACTGTGAGTTATCCATGATCTGAATGAAAGAAAGTTTAGAAGTTGAGGTTGGAGTTGAATATGTGCTGTTTCCCAATACAAATAGAAATATCGTATTCAAGTAGAATTAATTTCATTCTATTGGAAGGAGTACTCAAGTACCCAAACACTTTACTCTATACACTCCATATTTAGTTGAAATTTATCTTACATAATAGATTATTCACCTTATAAATTACAGACAGATACCTGTTACATTATCAAGAGAATAGAATATTATGAAAGAGAAATTGTATAAGTTAATTTTGGGTACTACCAAGGAAAATTTATGAATATTTTGCTGGGTTCCTATCTGTTGCATTTATTTATGTTTTTATCTAACCTAGGTGCTGTGTGAAATGAAATAGTTATTGGAATGAGAATGAACTCAATTGAAATGTTGATTTGGGACTCATGAATCAAATACAACTTACCATATTCAATACATTCAGGATATTCAACTCAAAAAATGCACAGGGGGTGGATCTATAAGATCTACGATGAGAAAACCAAAGGACATGGGGAATCCGATCTCACTAGACGTCAATCTGCAAAAACTGTAGAAATCAATTTAAAAGGGAAAACATTCATTTCAAACAATTGGAGAAAATGAAAAACGATCCAAGATTGGATCTAAGTATAATAAATAGTAGCCTATTTTAACTTGAAAATGGCCAAAGTAAGCCGAAACTAGTCGTTGAAATGTTTCAAAGTTTTAGAATGTTTTAAAAAAAGGACATTTTTTATTACTTTCAGCCTATTTTATTACTTTCAATCCACTTTTCATGATCCACTTAGCACCCTCCTGTCATTGTCACCAACAAGCCCATCTTATTCAGAATCATTTTCCGTCTCACTATTGTCTGTGAGACGATTCATCGTCTAAATTGCCTGCTGCATATACCATTTTTCTGTCAGTTGACCGATTTCTTATAATTAATTATTAGAAAAGTTGTAATAAATATAGGTTAATATTGTAAATATGGAGACGATATAAAGGTACTCCTTGATAAGTGCCGTGTCCCTGGAAACAGTGTCTCTAGCACTTTCAATGGAGAAAATAATAGATTACATGGCTAAATCTCCACAATATACTGTACTTACTGTACTGGCCCTTCTCATTGGTTTGAAAGATGTATTCATGAGCAAGGTCTACTGTTCGTAGAACTACTAGTAATAATGACATCGAGTGACCTGGCTGGTTCAGGTCTGGTGTCAGTGTTTCCAGGTCGAAACTTATCAATTTCAAGGTCTCTGACATGACCTAACGAATTAATATTATATTTGATGAATTGGGGACTATTCTTGATATGGTCGTTCAAGTCACTGTTCATGTTTTATTATTTCAAGATGAGCTACAACGCTCGGATAGTTGTTCCAAGAAATAACGATTTTGATTTCGATTGTATCAGTGGTACGAAAAAAGTGGCCTTAGTTGGCCTGTGTGTGGAATGTGAATCGGCTATCGTGGCTAATTCGCAGAGTGGCATCGAGTGGATGCCGAGCAAAGAGATGGATATCGACAATGCGCAGATAAAGCGACAGGGTGAGAGCGCGGCTGTCATTGCCAGAATGCAACGTCAAGAACGAAGAAGGGGATAAGGAGCGAGAAGAAGAGCCCGGCTTTGTATTTTCTGGCGAAAACGCGAGTGGCAAAGAAGGGAAGAGAGACTCTCTTAGCATAACAGAGGAAAGCTCTAGAAAGCGGAAGAGAGGGGGGGGGCATTGTTGGCGGACATGCAAACCAATGTTGCGGCGATGCGTGGTCCGTGGTCCGGTCCATTGGTCCACGTTTGTCTGTTCCATTGCCTCCCTCCACCCAACCATACAAAGCGCACCTTTATGCTTGGCTCAATGCAAAAGCATTAGTAGTTCCCTTATGCAGGTGTAGCTATTGTCAGCCTCTGCCCCTCGCCACATCAAACTCACCCAACAACGCAAATGAAGCTCTTTCACTTTCGGCTCTCGTTTTGATGTGTGCTGAATTCGCCTCCGCGTCTTTCCTTTTGGGGCTCACACTCGTGTTTGTTCACCCCACTCGATCAAATTTCTTCCTCACTACAATACTCACACTTTCTGCTTCGTTACTTCATTCATTACATCCTCATAATATGGCGAAACTCATAATTTTTCATAATATTATTTCACCACCTTTTTTCCAACACAAAGGTGATCAACCCATGAATGTATTGCGTTAGAATTGGATAGAATAGTGTGAAAAGTCCACGTGGAATTACAAACAGTGTAAAGAGTATATCATTTGGTATAACTGTATACAGAGTGGGTGAAAAGTCCGATAACGACTGAATATCTCATACACAAAGGTAATTTGACGGTGGGTGTGATTGGGGATCCTACTCAAATTGAAAATACTACTTTACCATGATTTTCAAAGTCTGGTCCGCGAATGCAACTTTATTTTTATAAATAGGAAGGTGGTCATGCGATATATGATTTCGGTACAGCATTTCAAGAGAAAATGAATGGCGAAACCCGCATATTTATATCTCAAACCGTTTCGAAGATATTCACATTATTAATCGAAATTGAATAAAAATTATTGTTATGAATAAATTCGGAATTGAGATAAGTTCAGTCTAACAAGTTATGTTATGTTTTTGAAGAGACGGATTCATTGATTCAAAGGTTCAAAGAACCTCACACCGAAGCTTAATGGGTGTCCCAAATATGTTAGTTGTGCTGACCGTCTCACAAGTTTCTCAAGGCGATAAGGATAAACAAGCATCAAATCAGGAATTCAATTTTATACAGTTTTTGTAATACACAAGGATTTTGCCATTGTGCTCCTCTACAGTAGTTACATGGATAAAATGTTCAACCTCAAAATATACTCAGATTGTGATGGAATATTCTTGTGAAAGCTCAAACTCCATTGATTTGATTCTTGTCGGATCCAGTACTTTGGAATAGCTATAGCTGGACTTACCATTCAGAGATAACCACTCTGTCCATTCTAGGATTTTCAGTTTTCTACTGTACAAAATAAAACTTTATGTTGATTGAATTCGTGCCTATCCAGAAATAACATCACATCTCAGGTAAAAAAGCATTATTTCCAAATTTAGATGTGTAAATAACCTTTTTTATCGTTTTCAACGGCAATTTCATTTTCCCCAATTTTATTTCCAGACATTTTCATTTAAACTGCTCTCACCATTCAGCCACAAATAGAATCTTTGCGAACACTTGCGTCTTATGATTTTATCATTGTATGGATTTGTTCCCTATAGAAGTAAGCTCAATCTATATCCCAGAATCGTATAATGGAAGAAAGAATGAATTACAGGATTCAAATATCGGATAGGATTTATTCATATATGAAACTTGAAATACGTTTTCAAAAATCTCAAACACCAACACATTTGTTTCCATTGTGTGAGATGTGAGATGGATGAATGCATCCTACTGGCGAGGGAGAATGGGAGAATGGTTTTATTCTGGAAGCTCAGAAAAAACAAGCTTCTCCACCCCATAGGATTCAAAGTTTCTACTTTTCAAATGGTAATTGTGGATAACACCTTTGTGATAGAACGGTTTGTAAAACAACAACAGCCCCAGGTGGACACAATGGCTCAAACGATGTCCATTGTCACAGATCGGCCCTCTCTCTCGCTCAACGTCTATATCCTATTCACACGGATTTCGAACACACTCGGCGGCGATTAGGGTGCCCATCTTCCATTCACATGTCACAGCCCATATCCTTCCAACCACAACAGTTTCTCGCTCAAGAAAATGATCATGTTACAAAGCACACACTGTGTGCTGCTATTCAGATAGCGGTTTTCATCTGGAAATATACAAAAAAGCTCATTCAAGCGAATTCTCACGTGCAAATAGGAAGAATCTAAAATTATTGTCTCTTTATTCCCAACAGCTCACAAAAGATATCATCAACTCCCGATAATATGCAATAGTGATCGGAGAGAGGTTTTCTCAAATCCTTGATTCTGTTTTTAAAACACCAGTGAATTTTAGCGAAGAAGTAAAAAGCTCAAACTGGTTTTGGATGGACACGTTGACCGTCGGTCCCGGCTGCCTAAAAAGCAGCCTGTTTGTAGGTCATGTCAGAAGCCCTGCAATTGATCAGTTGCGACCTGAAAACTCTTGACACCAGACCTGAGCCAGCCAGGTCACTCGATATTATTAGTTTTAGCTCAAACCGGTAGGCTAATATCTATAATCGATTTTGATATCCAGGAAAATCTGTACTTGAGAACACATCAAGGAGTCCTGAATAAATAAATATATCATTCTATTGTTCATTTTGTAGAGAAGCATAGGCTAGAAATGGAATTTAACGGGTCACACCTCGTGAGAATGCTTGCAATGAGAATATGTAATGAAAACCATTCATTCATGAATTTTTTGAGTTCTATTAGTGTCGGCTAATATGAATGATATTGTTCGAGCATATCACCATCGTTTTTGAAAGTCAACTCACTCCGCGCGTGACTGTTACTAGTAACGAATAACGATAGCAGTGCAGTTACATTTCAAAAAGTCGTTCTGTCACATTTTATCGCCCTAAATGTCTATATCATCCATTAAGTGATCTACTTTCTACACAGGAGAAGTAGCGTATCCTGGATTTTTACCGTTCAGTACGTTAACTATTGCTAGTGAGAGAAACCAGGGTAGAGGTATTGTGATGTGGTAGAAGTTAAGCATGCAGAGTATCTGAGTGTTTTCGAGTGCGGTACATAAATATATAGTACATCAGTACAGAGTAGACTGTACTTTATTGTATTGGATACTATGGATGGTTTGGACATGGACTCGGTACTATGACATGAATACTATGAATGGTTTTCGAAAAACTAGTGACCCCCGGGGTTGGAGAGCTCGTTCAAAACACCGCTTATATTTTTTTCACTTAATTTCATTCATTTGCAATACAAATGAGACTAATGTAATAACATTGGTAGATAAAATGATAAGGTAGTCCTTGTGCTATTTTTCTTCCAAATTTGTAGGTGACACAGTCCAAGATGAGGTTAGAATTTCACTTGTACAATTTTCACAAAATTCTAGTCAAAAATAAACATGAAAACTATAAATTTTGAATTTAGATGGCTTGAGTTAATAAATTGATTAGAAATATTCCACTCAATTACCACTTGTAACGAATACTATTGAGTTATTGAGGCATGAAATTAACAACTCAAAAATTTGTCAAACCACCTGTAAAAGAAGAATATTATTCAAAAATAGATTGGAACGATGTTAAGAATTCCTTGTCTCGACAGAATTGGGACGATGTTACTAATGAAAATAATATCAATCTTTCAACTAATTTATTCATTGATACTATCCAGACTATTCTCCTTAATAAGACATCAAAAATAAAAATATAATCTAAAAATACAAAAATAAAACCATGGATTTCCAGAGGTTTGGTAAACTCTATCCGCCACCGCGATAAATTAAAGAAAAAACTCAACAGACAACCTTACTGTCTTGCTTTAAAAAACGAATTCATACAATACAGGAACCTCCTACACTCAACAATTAAGCGAGCTAAATATGATTATTATAAGAATAAAGTTGATGAAGTATCAGACAATCCACAAAAGTTCTGGCCCGTTGTGAGAGAAATTGCTGGAAAAGCTACAGCACATCAACCTTTCCCAATTGGAGCATTTGCTAAAACTGGAGATTCAGCACAAATCCAAGATGTCAATGATCTTTGTAATAGTTTTAATAAATATTTCACTGCTGTTGGAGCTTCATTATGTCGATCCCTAAGCCCGGTTGGTGAACCAGAAATTAATGATCACGAATATGGAGTTAACACAGTATTTGAGTTTAAGGATGTTACCAAAGAGGAACTTAGGGTGGTAATAAACAGTCTCAAAGGAAAGAGTGCCCTGGGCATGACCTCATACCCACAAGAATATTCAAAGAAAACATAGATTCACTAATTAACCCTATTCATCATCTAATAAATCTAAGCATTCATGCAGGTCAATTTCCAGAAAAATTAAAAATTTCAAAAATCATTCCAATTTACAAATCAGGGCCAAAAAACGAACTAACTAACTACCGACCTATTTCTCATCTTGCTACTTTGTCCAAAATTATTGAAAAGTGCGTTAAAATACAGTTGACAAAATATTTAACAAAAAATAACATCTTAGCAAAAAATCAATATGGTTTTCAAAAATATAAAAATACTGACGATGCCCTATTTGAAGTAACTAAATATATAACAGAGTCAATTGAATTGAAAAATAAGGCTATTATCACATTCCTGGACCTGGCCAAGGCCTTCGATTCAGTTGATAGAGATAAGCTATTGCATAAACTTGAGGCCATTGGAGTTAAAAATACCGCCTTGCAATGGTTCAGGAGTTATCTCTCGGAGCGCCAGCAATTTGTTCAAATTGAAGGAAAATCCAGTGAAATGGACAATGTTGACTTTGGAGTAATTCAGGGAAGCACTCTGGGTCCAACATTGTTCCTGGTATATATTAATAATATTTCCCAATTGAACACAACAAGTAAAATATTTCTATTTGCTGACGACACTGCTGTAATTTCTGTAGGGAGAGAATGGGAGGAAGTTTATAGAAATGCCACAAATGATCTCGCTAGAATAAAAAATTGGTTTGACCACAATAGTTTAACAGTAAATCTGAGTAAAACAAAGTATATGCCTATAGTGACCAGGAACCAATCTGATCCAGGTTCTAGGCAAGTAAAAATGCATTCCTGTAGGGATATAGAATCTACTGCATGTGCATGTGGGTCAATCAAGAGAGTCGACCAATATAAATACTTAGGGGTTATTTTTGACAATCATCTGAGTTGGGTCCCTCATGTACAGAATTTGAAACAGAGGGTTAGGAGGTTGCTTTATGGTCTGTCTCAACTCAGTAATGTACTAGACATCAGGTTGTGTAGGAGGATTTATCATGCCTACGTGCAATCAGTGTTGCAGTATGGCATAATAGCATGGGGAGGGGTATTATCCACATGCCTGGAGCCACTGGCCGTTACCCAACGTACAATCATGAAGACCATCCTGAAAAAAGAACCCAAGTACCCCACGTCGCTGCTTTTCTCGGACTTCCCTGTGTTAAATTTAAGACAGCTATTTATTAAAACAATTCTTACATATATTAGGAAACATAAAATAGAACTTCTTGCCAACATACAGCACAATTACCATACTAGACTAAGAAATAACCATGACTATTCTATCCCCAGATTAATGCATGGAATAGAACTTAAATCACCGTTCTACTTAGCTCAAATTATCTATAGGAATTTGCCGGAAGACATGAGGGAGGCCGAGGGTTGCAGCGATGTGGTGTATAAAAGGAGGTTGGTGGGGTGGCTCTTTGGCTTGGGCTGGAATGGAGCTGAACAACTTCTTCTTTCACCCTACACGTAGCATCCCAGCATTGATTATATACTAATATTACATTTGCATCACCGCTTGTCTTGATCCCTTTGCTCTTTCACTTTTCTGTATCTTACTTTTATAATCACTCTGCGCTAACAAACAAAAACAAAATGTTTTGTCTTGTTTTTTTTCTCCTCTGATGTAGACAAAATGATATCTTATTAATTAAGTATGTTTGTAGTATATTATTATTTGATGAGATACATATTACTCTTACTTGATAAGAACTCTCCCTCAACCACAGACGAACAGTCTTTTTGGGGGAATTCCACTCTATATATGTATTATGGTAATAGTGTTTTAATATGTAAAAAAAAAATATTTAATAACCTGTTTGAAATATTGTAAAAACAATGAAATGTATGCACTTTTACATATTCTTTTAATGTACCAAATGTGGAAATAAACTGATTTGATTTGATTTGATTTATTTAAGAAAATTTGGAACCATTGAAGAAACGCAATCTTGTAAACACTAAAGCTCAGCTGGAATATTCTGTGAGCTATTATATTGAAATTATAAATTAGAATCAATTTACTATAATAAATGGAATGGAATGAATAATTTTAAATGATTGTCATTCTTTCGAGATTATTAATTGATTCTATCTTTAGCATACAAGATATATAGTGATATTAAATATGCATCCTTTCTCGCCTTATAAATGTAAGAGGGGTTGGTCAATGATATTGTCGAACGAACTTGTTCTGTTTAATGTTATGAAGAATATGTTTTGAAAACTTGAAGTTGATTGAAGCATTCAAGACTTATTGTTGAGCATACAAAAAACCACAAACTGACAACGCGATCCACAAGGAAAAAGTGGGAATCCACTAGGCTCATTCAATTTTTTTTCTGTTTTTGGCTTCGATTTTCCTCCATTTGAAACTGATAAACTCCAAAATAAATGCTTAAAACGTCATGCATTGCTTGATAAATTGACAATGAGGATTTTTTATTAAAAATGAATCTTAAATTGATAAATGAATAAATAAAGTCCAGTGCTCCAATAAGATAGAGTTTTGTAGTCTAGTTATAGATGGACAGATCATAAAATCACTTCACTTATATGGGTTACTCTATACAAATTAATAAAAACAATATAAAACTTGTAGTACCTTTTTTATTTAAAACTTTGAAACATTAAAGTTCATTTTATATCTATATCATCTGTTTATTTTGTGGACAGTCGTAAGGCCCATTGACGGCTTAAATTATTATATTCAGGCGGTGGGACCTTCCCCAAGGGACTCCCCACCAACAAAAGCCATACGAATTTACTTTTTACTATGGACAGATCATATGAATCAAATACAATTCTCATTATAATTATTAATTTGTTAATTTTATAGATTGATTAATGGAATTTTAGAATTCAAGTACTTCAGAACAAGTATTTCAAAAATTTATCCAGAAGCTATAACAGCATCCACGTTATACAATGCACTGATATTGCATATTGAATAAGGAAACCGATTTTCCAATGAAACCAGTTCTTAGAATGAGGATCACCATATGAGCTCAATATGACATCTAATTACTGAGAACAATACGACTGTGATTGTGGTAGAGGTCTTAATATTTTGATTCCATCCAAGAACAGACAGAATGTAAGATATTGGCTAAGAAGGCTCAGCATCGCTGGATGAGGCTCGCGGGTGGGGTGTTGGTGGGAGGAGGAGGAGGGGGGGAAGCGACCAACAATAGTGTGAGAGAATGGATTTGACAATCGGTTGATTATTCCCGTTGTCCTGTTGATGGTGTTATTGTTGGTCGCGATGTCGATGTCGAAGAGGATTGCTTTGAGAGGGTGCAGGGTGGAGGGGTCTCATGAGAGGCTTTCTATTTGGTCGGCTCGGCTGTGTCATGTAAATGGCCCCTCGACGTCTCGTTAGGTGTCTCCTTGTCTTCGGATGGCCTTCTCTATCACCCCTTCCCCCCTCCCCCCAATCATCCACCCACCTACCTCAATATTCTTCTTTTTTGTGTTTTGCTTGCCGCTGATAGCCACCATGTGAGGTCTTCTCTCTGCATGTCACGTGCATTGCCACCTGGTCAACACACACTCACATACGTTCAACTGCGACACGCACAGTCAACTGGAATTCTGGCATCATCAATCATTTTATGCAAAATTCCAGTATTGGTATTCGAATCCAATACCAGCAACAAACTACATACAGCAACCAATACACCAATGAACTCACTTCATCATAGGGTTGACTAGGTACATCGCTAGCTTATTATTCGATTTTCCACGACACAGTTTCACATTCCATCTTACTATGATATATCGGGGACCGAGCTTCGCTCTTAAAAAATCTATTACGAAAGAAGAAATTATACTTTTTGTGTAGTTGAGAAGTTGATATTGTGGTAATTATTCATATTGAATGAAAAAGATTGAGAAATTGTCAAAAAACCACGATTTAAATCGTGGTTTTTTGACAATTTCTCAGTCTTTTTCATTCAAGAAGAATTTATAATAACACTAGCATACCCGGCGAACTTCGTACCGCCAAAAAGTCAATGTATCTCATGTCACACTCGACTTTATTTGGTGAATCATGGTATTCATTAATTTACAATCATTATTTTTATTTACATCTCAATACGGACTTCCTATGTGCTTAAAACAACCGTTTTAATAAACAATATTATCACAGAGTGATGTGTTTATTACATCTGGGTAAGTTTAGATGCTAAATCATTATCACAACATGATCTTGAATCATGATGATCTTTCCGTTCCGTTCAGGGAACAAACAAACAAACTAATACACAAACAGACATTCATTTTTATATAGAGAGATTCATAGTTCATACAGAAATGATCTATCTAATCACAGTAAATCGAGATTTCCCAGAGGAATGCAAAAATTTCCCTCACAAAGGCCCGTTTGCACAAAAGCCGGTTAATTTTAATCCTGATTAATTTCACGTGAACCAAATCAGAGAAGACCATTTGAAAAAGATGGATCTACTGGAATTAATCAGGATTAAAAATAACCCGGCTTTTTTGCAACCTGCACTAAGGACTTGATTGAATGATTACAAAAGTTCAACAGCTGAGTCATAATTTTGACACAGTCCCACTCACATGAACTCGCTCACTCACTTCTAACATCAACAGACGACGAAATAATTATTATCAGCTGTTTTTCCAAGGATGAATAATAATTATCCTTTTAATGTCCTTCGGCGAGTTTTCCCAGGGATGAGACTAGTGCAATCGAATTTTTATATTATAAACCTACTATGTTCTAAATTTCATGAAAATCGTTAGAGCCGTTTTCGAGATCCGGTGAACAGAAAACATATGAACAGAAATTGCTCGTTTAATAGTAAAGGATTTCGTGCTCAATTGATTTGTTATTCAGTTGGAAAAACGACGGTGATCTCAGGAAAATAGTTGTTGAACGGCAGAAGAGAGTATACTCTCAGAGTATAGAGAGAATTCTCTAGATAGATCTATATACTCTCTAGATCTATATTCTCTAGAGAGAATTGGACCTATCAAAAAGCATGCATGTTTTATAGTAGTCGATAAAACTCTGTGTTATTTTATTTCTCCTTTTTTTCACCTACACCATGCTTATCATGGGTGATTATGATCACTTAGTCTTTCTCCCATACAATACATAGGTAGCCTGAGAATATTATTCGAATCCAATACCAGAATCGAACTTTACAGCATCCAATAGACCAATGAACTTACTCCATCCTAGGGTTGACTAGATTCTTATTTGATTTTCCACGAGACAACGTTACGCTTCATATTATTATAATATTTCAGTTGTTAACTAATGGAAAACAGCCGGGGCTCTCAGGAAAAGAGTTGTTCTACGGATGAAGAGACTAGCCTATACAATTAGGCCTGTCAAAAATCATAGTACTATAGCATGTCGATTAAATTTTTTGTTATTTTATTTCTCCATTTTTTCACCTACACCAGGCTTCATGGGCGATCATGATCACTTAAGTCTCTCTTCCATACAACACATAGCCTGAATTCATCTGGGTGTGGGTGTTTATATTGAAGGTATTTGAATATTCAATCATTGTTACTGTAGTCATTTGGTAGGAATCCGAACCTATTACACTTCAGCCTTTTCTCATTCAAGGGCCTTCCTTCTTTCCTTTTAGTTTTATTGCACTGTAGCCTATAGTCGGCATCTCAGCTTGATTCTCCGTCTTACTTTCATTTATTACCTTCTTTGTCATGCAGATAGTTTTGAGCGGTCGGCATTCAGTCATATCTGGACAACAACTGAACGCAAGTCTCAGTTTCATGCAAAACGTTTAGCATAGGGCTAAACACAGCTACACACACATCGATTTTTGTTCGTACGATTTTTTGCTGTTCTTGAAAAATCTATTAGATTAAACAGATGATGTTGAACGGATTATGTTTGTCAAGTTCCGTTTAATCTGCTAGATTCATAAGGACGGCAAAATATAGTACGATTAAAAATCGATGAGTGTGTAACTGGCAGCGAAAAATGTGCATTATAGATGATAATATAGAAGTGAGTGGAAGGAGGGAATACAGGTAGAATGGAAGTGTGAGAGAGAGGAAAAGATTGAGCATACACCACTACAAAGACACCTATGAAGCAACAAATTTTCGATAGGCTTTATATTATGATAATCTGAGTATACGGTTCATAATGTGAGAATGCAATAAAGAATGTACATTTTTCAAACTGTAGAAGAACGAGAGGTATGTCTTTCGTTCACAACAGCTGATATTCAAAGAGTGAGAGCGCGGACAGAGGAACAGTCTTTGTTACCATGGTGAAGAGCGAGATAGACTGAAATAGAGGGGAGACGCATCGTAAAATAGGGCCTCAATAAATTATATTGCTTCATGCGCGTGTATTATATGAATAATGCGCATTGTTGTATTGTACACATGTACATAAAGCACCCTACATCATGTATGGAGCCTACTATGAGCCCCATTCTATTTTGTAAAGCTAAGTGAATTCTGCAAAGATTTACGGATGTCAACCACCCATTAATCAGAACGGTCCCAATTGCCATGTTGACATTGATTGGTTTAATCCTTCATTATTCGAGGATCAAGATTGTTGATTTGAATGTAATTGACTTTGTAACTGATTGTGGTTGAATGTCAAAAATGTAAATACGGCACATGCTATGAAACAACATTGAAATGCATGGATGGAACTAATCTAATGCATGTGATAGTACTGTACTGGATGCCATTCAGAAATTTGAATCATCAATAAATAGTATAGGTACAATAATATGTATTATCGGAAACCTTTTATGCAGCTCTATAGTTCTATAGCCAAAGATTATGAATTATTCAGTGTTAGAAACTTCTATACAATGCTGCAGCTCAAAATTTACAATACATTTTTGTTAGGCTCAAAATTTGAAAACTGGACTGATTTGTAACGGTAACATTGTAGTCAGAGCTCAGATACTTTGTTGAGTCTTGAAAATGAAAGGAACCATAGGATGAGGATCAGTTATTTCAACAGGAACGGAGTGAACAAAAGGGGTCCACTGTGCAAAGTGTCATATTTGGGTTGATTGACAGGTGGGATTGGTTGATCGGTTCCTTTGCTGTGCTGGCCGATTGAGCAGGGTTCAAAGCTGATCACTGGTCGAGTGCAAACTCGGAGTTCGCTCGAATTTCTAGCAGACAGTTTTCGCTCGCTGGGGCGTGCATTGTCAAGCAGGTGGCATCTCATCCGGCTATTGTTGGTCAGAATGGGAAAGAAGCTGGCAGTGTTCCTATGCTTGCTAGCTTTGGGAGCCAGGTAGTTCCCGGGAAGGTGGTGGGGGAAGGAAAGAATGTGTTCGGAGGACTTGCCATGCTAGCCCGCTTGGCGCCTGCATTCCTCTCTCTCTTTGGTCTCAACATCTGAACTCTGAGGAACGTTGATCCAGCAATCACACACGGCTGACTCACCTTCGAAAAAATATTTCTGGCCATTCCATATGGCTGCTCCTATTACCTGCTGTGGTCTGCAACAACGAATTACACAATAAAGCCTTTTATACGAAAATAACTGATTTTTACACAATACAGTCTTTTCTACGAAAATAGCTGATGTATAGAAATTCACTGAAACGTATGGTCGACCTGTTACAATGAGCTATTTGAAACTGTCCTTTGTATAAGGAAGACAAGTGGGTTTCAGGAATCAAGATAACGGGATCATAGAATATCCTTGAAAGCAGTATGAATTGAAATGGTCTGAATTTTGAAAAATAATAGATTAGTTATCAAGAGCCCTTCTTGTTAGTGGATCAATTACTTTTGTTCTGTCTATCCTTGAGGATCGTTTCCCAGTAACCTTATTTCATGTAGCATATATGAAATGAGCTTACTGGAAAACATTTCTCAAGGATAGAAAGATCAAATGTAATTGTTCAACTAACAAGAGGAACTCTTGTTAATTAACTTTTTAAAAAAATCAACAAAAAAGCTTTGTTATTTGTTATTGTTATTACGGTGGCTCTATGTATCCAATTTGGACATAGGTGTCCAATTTCTTCATTTTGGCAGAAGAATAACTCACAATTTGATTTGAGAAAATTCAATTGATTATTGAGTGAAATTTATGTTTGAGGGTATTGTTATATCAAAACTAAAGCTCCACTTTGTAGAGCAATAGCGATGAACGTTTAGAAATAATAAATCATACAATAGTACAATATATACGGTTTACCAACAACATGTCGAGAAAATAATGAATGAACTATTGAACTGTGATCACTTTCGAGTGGAATCATCACTTACATAATGTCAGCCAATAAGTTATAATATAGGTTAAAATTACGTTGTAGCCTATTGTTAAAGTATCAATCCAAGATTTTCATCATAATTATCATGAAGTGAGAACAATATAAACACAACAAAAACGAGGTTTTGTTTCATTCCAATGATTTAACACGTCCATTTTTTTTAACTATAATTTTTTATATTCAGCCATATTCTCTATAATAAGGTCGGTTAACTGATGAATGGAATCTCTTGCATCACATTTTTCATCCAATGAGATGGAGCAGCTTTATGTGAATGAGAACGCGGCCCTGGTCCATATAGCTTCACTGTCCAACAGAGCCTTATTGTCCTTTGTGTAGTGGACCAGCACCTGCCTAGCGTGAGACAGAAGCTTGGGGGAGTATAGATCACCCACCCTTCCAAGTCTCCCGCAGTTTTCGGCTTCATCATTCGCATTCATTACAACAGTTTTATTGTATCCCACGTTCTCAAGCTCATAACACAACGCAGGAATGGAAAGTCAATCCGATGATCAACCAGATCCAGTTCTGTGGTTAAACTTTCACATATTTTACCCTCACAGAATGCCACAGTGAATAATTCAAGCCAGACATCATTCAGCTTTTATTTATTGTTATTGGGAACACGATTCAGTCTTTTCACGAATTGTGGAATTTATCCCTTATTTTATGAATATCACAAACATTCTCAATGCGTTTGAGACACAACACAACAATAAAACCAAAGTTAAATTAGTATACTTACAAAAATAAAATATTTGGTACTTCAATTTCAATTTTCATTATGAGCTGCAAGTTGGTGATTGAATTTGAACGATAATATCATGTTCGTTATTTTATAATCATTATTTTGTAATGATAGTTTCACCATATTCCACTTGAAATTTGGATTGCTGTGTATTTCTATGAGTCATTCATAATACACATAATATAGTCAATGCACTCTTTGATCTTGAATGATGGTCAATATTGAATTAAGAAGCTATTGTATGCTTGTGTTATTGAATCAAGAGCTCATTCAATAACTGTTTGTACGAATGAATGACATTCAACATTCAAATAGGTAATATACATGATTTCATATCAAGGAATTCTGAAATGTGAAGAGAAATCAGAAAATACTTCAATGGTGTATTGAAACTGTGTCTTCGATTGAATGAATAGTTTCATAACTTTTTCTATCCAAAACTGAAATTAAAAAAGATGGTCGTGTCGATTAATTTGACATGCTTGTTTCTGAATATTTTATCGTGCCGTCACCAATCATTTCATAGTTATTTATAGCTTGACTATAAAACACATAGAACTATTAAAATACAAAGGCGTGATTTATTGGTGCTATACGTTCTAAATGGCTTTTGACAAGTGGCTATTATTCAAGCCATTGTTCATGATTCAATACTGGGGATAGAGTGACGGGTCGTGTTGTTCTTTCGCTATTATTGTTGTGGATGAAGCGCGGTGAGGAAGCCAGGGTGTGATGCAGCGAGCAGTCCACCAGGTGTCTTCCATCCTCCCGAGAGATCCGGCTGACAGAAAGTCGTTAGTCACTGATACTCAGCAGCCCACAACTGAGTCGATCGATCCACAGGTGAATTTATGCATTCTATAATTTTGACGTGTACGGAGTCATCTCTGTAGGGGTCGAATCCCTTCGACATTCCATATCACAGCAGCCACACTGCAGAAACCTATATTCTGAGAAGCATAGGTGTCAACAAATCGATGAAAGCAATGACAAAGAAGTAGACATGAGATAAAATATTAGAATGAATATTGATGATATTAGTTTACTCAACAATTTTAACATATCAAAAAATTAATATTCAAATTCCTCAATGACATCAAATTGAGTAATATCATGAATTCATTCATAAATAATTTCAAATTTCATCACCAATATTGGTCTCCTGAAGAGTGAATGCTGTAATTTAATTGTTGATAGGAATCTAATGCTTTGAAGCGTGCTAATAAGTCATGACGTAATTGCTGAGTACCACGGCCTCCTTGTAAAACACGCGCTTCCAAAAACGATACTAAGTTTCTATGAAAAAAATAGGTAGGATTAAAATGTTTATTGTAAACTCTGTTTAATGATTATCCATCTACAAAATATTCAATTGATAAATGATAGAAGGTGAATTACCGTATTTAGGAGTTAGCATACATTTAACAAACATATTAGAGAATGCTAAATAGAAATGAAAATAAAAATCTCAGTACCCCTTTTTTATGTATTTTATCACAACATGTTTCAACATTGATGCCATTTTCAAGTGATGGCATCAATGTTGAAACATGTTGTGATAAAATAAATCAAAAAAAGGATACTGAGATTTTTATTTCTATTTCCATTATATTGAAAGTAGCCCTATACAGAAAAGAGACAATAGAGAATGCTAACTTGATGATAAAGCTTATTCCATACCTAACTTTCGTCGCTGCTTGAGTCTTCTTCTTCAGATGGAACATTGTCTTCATCATCACCACTCGGCTCGAAGGAGATGGAGTCGAACTCCATCTAGGCTATTGGAGATGCAGAATTTCTTGAAGCTCTTCACTACCAGATCGGATGAAATAAAGTCCCATGTACCTATGATCCACAAACACATTAGACATGAGAGTTTACTTTTCCAGCTTTCCTGTAGGAGTTTTTTCAAGCACCGCATCAGTCGCTATCCATTCCAAGATAATTGAATTGTTTTAAACGAGCTTTGAAGGACCGATTTGTAGACGTCAAGTGGCTGGAGTAACGAAAGGTGTCATTTCCACCAGGAATACAAACTTGGTCACTGATACCTTCCTGAAGCCTTTTCTTCACACTACCTATTACATGTCCGCGGAAACTGTCTTTCACCAATATTACTTTGTTCACACCTGTATTGTGTCTACATTTGGGTAATAAAACCCCGTGTATGACGCGCACCAACGTATGTTATGTTTAGTTGGAAGTATGCTATGGTGAGGTCCACGTTATATGGTCCACGTTAATGGCAGTGTAGGAAGATAGGAGAAAAGGGTTGCCAGATCTCAGCCTTGTCACCCAAACAGCTGATACTGGTATATCTGATAAATTTAACTGTTCATTATTGTTTAAAATGATTATTCATATTTTATTTTCCAAGAAAATATATTTTTAAAGATGTAATAATAAATTTTCATGATTGAGATTAAATATTTTGTCAATTAGTTGAATTTCTACATTGTTGATAACGATGTGGCAACATCGCAATGCGTGAGAGAGATAGCGCCATCTGCTATGTTTAACGATAGACAAGGATAGCAACACCATTGCAAATCACACACTGTTATTATAACGTGGACCTCACTTTAGCAAATACGGTAAGTATCAAAAGCCTCTGCGCTCTGCATCTAATCAATCTATATGATATAATATTCTTTAGATATCATGATAGTGTTATTTATCACTATCGAAGCATATTGATAGAAATGGAGAGGCAATTAACATAATTTTACTTTCCTTGCCCTATTACCATATGTAAGGAAAGTATTGCTTTCCGAAAAAATTAAGGTACTCCAATTTCGAAATTTCTATACGTTTCAAGGTCCCCTGAGTCCAAAAAAGTGTTTTTTGGGTATTGGTCTGTAACTTATGTTTCGTGTGTGTGTGTGAGTGAGTGTATGTGCGTCTGTGTACACGATATCTCATCTCCCAATTAATTGACTTGGATTGACTTGAAATTTGGAACGTAAGGTCCTTACAATATAAAGATCCGACACGAACAATTTCGATCTGATGCAATTCAAGATGGCGGATAAAATGGTGAAAATGTTGTCAAAAACAAGGTTTTTCGCGATTTTCTCGAAAACAGCTCCAACGATTTTGATCAAATTTTTACCTAAAATAGTCATTGATAAGTTCTATCAACTGCCACAAGTCCCATATCTGTAATAAAAATTTCAGGAGCTCCGCCCCATCTATGCAAAGTTTGATTTTAGATTCCCAATTATCAGGCTTTAGATACGATTTAAACAGAAAATTCCAAGTGGAAAAGATTGAGCATGAAAATCTCTTCAATTGATGTTCAGTAACATTTTCACCTAAAATCGAAAATAAGCTCGAAATTCGAGAAAATGTTATTATTTCAATACAAACTGTTGGCAACTGTTGATTCTATTAAATCATCCACTAAGAAGAGATAGCAAACTTCGTGTGTCTCCAGCCTTACTGTCCTGTCACCAGCTGGCTTGGATCTTTGAATAGTAGACTTGAGATGCGAGGGAACACTAGCGTCAGGTGATAAATTTTCATAACGGCAAGGAAAGTTGTGTGAGTGCGCCACACCATATTTTTAGAATAGTCATGGCTCACAAGTCTGAAGGTGAAAATTTAGAGAAAAAGTACAGGCCTATGAGAAAGTGGAACATTCTATTATTTCATGTCAGAGTGGGTATTATGTGTCAACTTGTTCATAAAAGACAACGAGCTTCTAGATTATTATGAATTCAACTATGAATCAGATCAAGTCAAAATCAAATCAAATTTTATTCTCACAATTTACAAATAATACAGTACAGTTACAGTACATTTATATATACCCTTACGTTATGAGAGACTCACATGTAGGCAAAAGCTTGTTTGTGTGGGCCTGGCGTAATTCGCTGAATTTATAATCGATAAACTAAATTATAAAAATTGATATTATATTAAACTAAATTGAGAAAATACAGATTGAAAAAAAGATATGAGTAAATGTTGATATTATAGGCAAAAAACAAATAATTAGCTGCAGAAACAGCCAGTTATAATTAATGACTAAAAGTTAGTAAACTAAAACGTAGATACACTATAGCAATGCAATTAAATACCAAGTTATAAAGAATTTTCCAAACTTAGAATGAAAGATGGTGATGACGATGGACAATCCGATCAAAACATGTAATACTATAACAGTAAACTACACTGGCTACAAAAAAATAAATAAATAATAAATAATAATAATAAGCACTGTGGGACTTGGACTTCGAAGGACCACAGACAAGATCACCAAGTTCCACATTCCCTACCTATATACAGAGAGCAGCACGCGTTCAGACTCTTCCTGGTAACTTACAATTAACCACTTCTCAACAAGTCGCTTATACTGGCCTGATCTGTTATTTGAAAAGTTTAAGATAGTCAGGTATGTTTCTAAGTATTATGTGTGACATACCCAATTATTATGTGAATTTGTAATTGAATAAATCTTGTATAATAAATTGAATTGAATTGAATGATTTACCAAGTGTTTTGTATTGAGCAACTAGGAATTGAAAAAATATCATGAATACCTAGACATAGACAGTTGAAAAATATTATAAAAACAGAAACTAGCCTAAGGCACTTACTACGGAACCTTCCAATCCTGTCATGAGAGGCCTTATTGCATATCAGATCAAACAATCAAAACTGGCATCAGATGTGATGCGCAGATATGATTTTTTTCATTGGAAAAAGTAGGGGAGCAGTAAAAGAACGCGGGAGATAAAGGAGCGTTATCATGTGGTGCCAGGTTGCGGACAGCATGAAAAGAAGCAACTGGAAAGTGGCTGTGGGAAGAGAAGCACCAAGTTCCAGTTTCCAACTGCTACAAATGCCCACGCGGAGGTTTTCGATGAAGATGCGGTGCTGAAAAAGACAGCGGCAACAGAACAAGGGCTAAATCCAACAGCCCTTATTGTTTGGTGGACTATGCCGCAAACCTTCCCCATCCATAACTACACGAGTATAATATTCCATACATTGAACACTTTAAAGTCCTCATATAATTCTCTAGTGGAACATCTGGGACCTCCCTGCAATGCGACCTCAAGATAGAATTTTGAGAAACTTTTAAAGGCTCAAGAACAGTTTTATAGCATCCCCCCCCACGCAATTATTCCCCACTGTAACATTGATTCTACATATGCAAAATAGACATTCCTAAGCTCCTGTACATTAAGTATATTCTTAAGCCCATGAAACAGAAATATTGCTTTACGAATTTTGCTTTTAATGTATGAAATGTGAGAGGACCAATTCATTCTGTCATCAAATATTACCCCAAGATATGTGCCTACTTTTTCAATAGATGGACAGTTGCAAAAACCCACCTGTTGAATATTGCAACAATGTAATACAATACTATTTGAGCCATCATCTGTCCTATTCCTCAATTTTAAGTCCATAAACTTTGTTTTATTAACATTAAGGGTCATTATATTTTTATCGAACCAATCTTTTAGTTTCTCAAGGTCACTACGAGCCTTATTGTAAACCTCTTCAACATTTCTACCCGACAGCAACAATGCAGTATCGTCAGCAAACATATACAGGCTACCTTGTAATCTTACTCTCGACAGATCATTTATGTACAACAAAAATAGGAGAGGCCCCAATGTGCTTCCTTGAACTACTCCATACCTGATTGTTTCCAGGCTACTATACACATCATCAATTTGGATAAACTGTTTCCTATTGCTCAGGTATGACTTGAACCAATCATGAGACTCACCGCAAATTCCATATGAATACAACTTCCTAAGCAATATTGTCCTATCAACCGTGTCAAATGCCTTAGCAAGGTCCATGAAAATTAGTAAGCTTCGCTGGTTACATTCAAAGTTCATATTGATCTCCTCATTCAACCTAAAAAAGGCATCCGACATCCGACACATTCCTATCCGTTCTAAACCCAAACTGTCTATCTGACAAAATTGCCTCCTCCATTAAGAATTTAGTAAGCTGGTTTTTGACTATTTTTTCCAATATTTTTGAAAATACACTGAGCAAAGAGATTGGTCTGAAGTTGCCCAATTCAGATTTATTACCTCCCTTGTATAGTGGGAAAACCTTAGCCACTTTAAAAACATCAGGAAAAACACCAGTACTAAGACTTAAATTGAAAATGTGTCTCAAGGGAACAATGAATAGACTAATATTATTCTTCAGGAAATTAGCTTATATATTATCATGTCCTGGAGCTGATCCACCCCTCAATTCATTTGCAATCTGTGTTATATCGTCATCGGTTACAGGCTGTAGGATGAATTGAGAATTACATATATAGTTCTGATCAAAATCATCTATTGGATCGCCTATTCTTTCTCTGATTTTATCTGCCAGAACACCTCTAATTGAAGAAAAATATTTATTAAATTTATCAGCAACTGCCTCTCTTATGTCTGTTGTTCCGCTAATATCTAAATCATTCGAGAAACCTTCAAAAGGAAATGAATCTTTTGTATTTATCCTGCCTGCTATTCATTAACTGTTTGCCAGAAAAATTTCGGATCATTCTTACTTTCATTTATCCTACTTCGGTAATAATCTTTTTTGGCTATCCTTATCAAAGTATGTAACTCATTCCTAAAGTCCTTAAATTTTCTTTGCAATTGAACATCAGTAGGTTGCCTTCTTAACTGTTTTCCTAATTTATCTCTCTCTCTTATCAAACGAACCAAATCTTGAGTTATCCAAGGCTTGAGTCGCTTACTTTTGGCATTAGGCTTTTTTAATATTTTTTTCGAATTATCTATGGCGTTCGCAATGATATCAAAAAGCTGCTCGCGGACTGATTAACATCATGAACATTAGTTACACTCTCCCAACTTTGCCTTTCCAATTCAGCTATTAAACATTGTTTATTAATGAAAAATTTACCTTGTCCTGAATTACTTTGCTCATTTGTGATAATCTCAATTGCAATTCCGAATGAAAGTGAACAATATCTACACCACAATTGTGGTGTAGATATTGTTCACTTTCATTCCCATTTGAATAATTTACATAAAACTACAGTATTGTCTTCTCTTGAATGATTTATTGCTCAGTTGGGTTGCAGGTATGAATTGAAGTTGCCAGAGACCGGCAGCTGGTAATGGAGTGTATAATGTAGTCGTCGTTAATCAGTGGCGTATAATGGGTATCACTGTCGATAGCTCAATAGATGAAGTCAAAAGCAATGATTTATAAGTTTTTAATGGCGGTTGATGCCTCAGTGTGTGTATTTTCTAATTTAATTATGTGGTAAATGCTTGTTCGTTCATGAATTATTTAAAACGTGCGGCAAGAGTTTGTAAGGCCTATTGGGAAGTGTTGAGACCACATTGTAACGTGATAGGAAGAAGCCGCTTGCATTATTTACCGATACTGTAAAGAGAGCCGGTCCTTCCTATGCTATTCGCCCAAATGACGGTGGCTTTCAAAAAGTCTTCACATTACGCCTGAATAGCGGTAAATGGGATGTAAGAATATATAAATATTTTACAACATTGTGTAAGAATCAGAGCGTAGCGAACACAGTGCTCTGCTCAGCAACGCAGTTAGTAGAAGGGGAGCTCGAAATACTAAATTAATGTGTGTAAAATGAACGGTTGACCCCTTGCTTCTCCGCGTCTGCGTCTGCTCCAAAGTAGGACTGACTACTCCTCACCTTCTCTGCAGCAATAATGCGTTTAAGGGTAGACTGCATTGTGCATTGTTGAGCGCTTGTGGGGATTAAAAAAATATGACTTTGGTATAATTAATTCATAACCGACTTGTATAGGTGAAACCTTGCAGAAACGAGAGCGACACATTAGAATAACAATAGTTTATTATAATATTAAAAGTCGAACATGAATATACTGTATGGAATATTATACTCGTGTAGTTATGGATGGGGAAGGTTTGCGGCATAGTCCACCAAACAATAAGGGCTGTTGGATTTAGCCCTTGTTCTGTTGCCGCTGTCTTTTTCAGCACCGCATCTTCATCGAAAACCTCCGCGTGGGCATTTGTAGCAGTTGGAAACTGGAACTTGGTGCTTCTCTTCCCACAGCCACTTTCCAGTTGCTTCTTTTCATGCTGTCCGCAACCTGGCACCACATGATAACGCTGCTTTATCTCCCGCGTTCTTTTACTGCTCCCCTACTTTTTCCAATGAAAAAATCATATCTGCGCATCACATCTGATGCCAGTTTTGATTGTTTGATCTGATATGCAATAAGGCCTCTCATGAAAGGATTGGAAGGTTCCGTGGTAAGTGCCTCAGGCTAGTTTCTGTTTTTTATAATATTTTCCAATTTGGAAAATATTATAAAAAACAGAAACTAGCCTGAGGCACTTACCACGGAACCTTCCAATCCTTTCATGAGAGGCCTTATTGCATATCAGATCAAACAATCAAAACTGGCATCAGATGTGATGCGCAGATATGATTTTTTCATTGGAAAAAGTAGGGGAGCAGTAAAAGAACGCGGGAGATAAAGGAGCGTTATCATGTGGTGCCAGGTTGCGGACAGCATGAAAAGAAGCAACTGGAAAGTGGCTGTGGGAAGAGAAGCACCAAGTTCCAGTTTCCAACTGCTACAAATGCCCACGCGGAGGTTTTCGATGAAGATGCGGTGCTGAAAAAGACAGCGGCAACAGAACAAGGGCTAAATCCAACAGCCCTTATTGTTTGGTGGACTATGCCGCAAACCTTCCCCATCCATAACTACACGAGTATAATATTCCATACAGTATATTCATGTTCGACTTTTAATATTATAATAAACTATTGTTATTCTAATGTGTCGCTCTCGTTTCTGCAAGGTTTCACCTATACAAGTCGGTTATGAATTAATTATACCAAAGTCATATTTTTTTAATCCCCACAAGCGCTCAACAATGCACAATGCAGTCTACCCTTAAACGCATTATTGCTGCAGAGAAGGTGAGGAGTAGTCAGTCCTACTTTGGAGCAGACGCAGACGCGGAGAAGCAAGGGGTCAACCGTTCATTTTACACACATTAATTTAGTATTTCGAGCTCCCCTTCTACTAACTGCGTTGCTGAGCAGAGCACTGTGTTCGCTACGCTCTGATTCTTACACAATGTTGTAAAATATTTATATATTCTTACATCCCATTTACCGCTATTCAGGCGTAATGTGAAGACTTTTTGAAAGCCACCGTCATTTGGGCGAATAGCATAGGAAGGACCGGCTCTCTTTACAGTATCGGTAAATAATGCAAGCGGCTTCTTCCTATCACGTTACAATGTGGTCTCAACACTTCCCAATAGGCCTTACAAACTCTTGCCGCACGTTTTAAATAATTCATGAACGAACAAGCATTTACCACATAATTAAATTAGAAAATACACACACTGAGGCATCAACCGCCATTAAAAACTTATAAATCATTGCTTTTGACTTCATCTATTGAGCTATCGACAGTGATACCCATTATACGCCACTGATTAACGACGACTACATTATACACTCCATTACCAGCTGCCGGTCTCTGGCAACTTCAATTCATACCTGCAACCCAACTGAGCAATAAATCATTCAAGAAAAGACAATACTGTAGTTTTATGTAAATTATTCAAATGGGAATGAAATTTAACAATATGTACACCACAATTGGGTTCTAGTTATGAGGCAATCTTTTAAAATCATTTCATTAGCTTTTTAATAATAACACCATTATAGAGAAACATTACATCATAGAGAAATTATATTTGAATTCAAAATCTATAGATAAATCTATGAATATTGCTCTTTCATGGCAATACTTTCATGCTCTGGGTTGTAGGATTGTGGCTGATCCAATTTTTTGCTGAGACTGGAGAGATTCTATCATTTGTGGTACTATTTCAGACAGGATAGTATACGGAGTGAGCTAAAGTTTGGAAACGTGTTCATAATATTATATGACAGCTTGAAACATTAAGAAGTTTTCGTTATAGAAATGAAAATGTACCCCTTTAAAAGAGTTTGCCTGGAGTAGCAGTTTACAGATTTCAATTAGCAGCACCTAACTTTCAAATTTTCTCATTAAGACAATTCCTGTTGAAAATTAAATCTAAACTATTGGTTTTTCAAAATTCAATTTATTCTGGATTTTTCACTTAGTTGGATTTCACATGTGACTTGCATGGAATAGGGTACAGAGTTTGAGTTGCTCATTATATATGGAACTTCGCTGACATGGTACATCTACATTTGCAACACTTCTAGCCCTATCATATCCGGGGATGAAGAACCAGCAGTTCCACACACTCACCTTGGTTCTGAAAACAAGCTTAGTTGGGGACATTTAAGGAAGTACAGATAATAGCTGTTCTCATCCTGTAGAATTTGCATAGCTACATTTATTGTTGCTCGAAATCGTCATTTAGGAGAAATAATCCACAGTATATTATATTTAAAATGCTATGAAAGTGAATAATGTAGAGAGTTTCTATAGAGTTTTTCATTGGAATCATTTTTTGATTTCAAACAACCTCAACAATCATGTTTTTCTCAGATGACAGCTAGCAATACAGATTTCATTCATTCTTTCATACAATAAGAACATCATCAAAATGATAGGGAGAGTAAAAATAAGGTTACCTTGTGCTATTCCTCTCCCAAATTTGGATAAGGTTACACATAGTCCGAAATAGGTCAAGTCTTGTAGTTGTTCACTTCACAAAATTTTCAGATCTAAAATATGTTCAGAAAGTAGATTTTCAAATTAAAATGCTTCAAAAACTAGAACAGATATTCCACATTATTATCTCTTATAATCTCATTATTTGAATGAGTTTGAAGGATAATTTTTGTGAAACATTCAATAATGCAAAAGATATTTCTAGTTTATCCCAGGTGTAAGTTGAAATCGTTAGTTTCCAGCTGATCTTTGCAATGCTTTTTGACAGTGTTACTTGGCTGCAGCTTCCATACATCGCCGGTGGCTGTAACAATTCAAAGAGATCTCACACCATCGCCACCTTTGCGCATTCTTCTCACTCCCTCCTCGGTCCTCCGCCTCATCATCATCTCCTTCCATCTTTGCTTTGGAAATGGGATGCTTTGTGTGCTCTCACATCTCACAATACATGCTTTTCACAAAATTTCAGTCGCACAATAGGCGACAACAAATAACGGTATTCAAACAAGTAATCTGCACACCCAGCACAGCTCAGAGCAGCGCACACCTCGGATGCTTCTTTTCTCCACCGAGCCAAGCATCATTCCATTGCAGCCTCATATGAAAATGCCTTTTCTCTTCCTGTTCAAAATTTATCGTGGCATAAAGTATTGAACAAGAATTGAAATGAAATAAATAGCTCTTTTGTAAGTTATTGTTGTTCATGTGTAGAGCTATTCCAGAATAGCATTTTTACAAAAATATTATAAGGGATCTATGGTCATTGGGGCAGAGGCTTCGGGGGCTCTCCTAAATTCGTCTCATAGATAAATATTACCTTTGAAAATTTCAGCATATCATTTCACATAATCATCCATATTATTATGTTTATTTATTTATTCAAGGTGATACACATACTATAATTAGGAAAGAAAAAACAGGCAATTGCCCAAAACTTCTTCAGTTCCTGGATTTTCACATATTAAAAATAGTCCAAACAATTAGTGTTGTTAATTTTCCCCCACACAATATTAAAATACTAAAGTTATGACTGCCGAGTGATACCCTTAAGCACCGTTGACCTGAAAACTATTATTATTATTTTTATGTTTATACTGCAATCATATACATTTTTTTTCATATTTTACTTTCAATTCCAAACTATATTAAAGTATCATAATTTCCTTAATTCAAACCAGGGTATTTTTACTGTATGATTTAGTTCGACTCCTCCTTGCACAAATCATTCACGCAGGGAGTATATTCTTTATATTTATTATTGTTACACTATTATTTTGTAAATATGTATTTTTTGATGAATAAATTTGAATTTGAATTTTGAATGGTCAATTTAGAATTGAAAGGTGATATCCAACCAAGTTCATCTCCTTATAACACGGGTTCACGAAGATATAAACTTCAGACTTATCTAGATTTTTCTAACTCTAAACTTCTACATACAACTAATGTAACATTATTATAACTCCAATAATAATTTTCACAATATGAACTACTCTGCTCAGAATTCACCAGCCTCTCAAGTTTCAACAGACATCCCAGATGGCAAAAGAGAGGGTTTGATTTTCTGGAATGCTATAGAAGAATTCACACGTCAAGTTGGATATTTGTCGAAAGAGAAAAAAGCTTTGGGACCAACAGTGCAGAGAACCAGGACTCAGTCGATGTTATTTTCATATTCTGGTATAATTCATGTTATTCATCTTTGCAGCCATGACTGTATCGCATGACTTCCACAACGATTTATTTCATCGAATGGATAAAAATCAAGTTCTAGAACTAGAAATTTTCAATTGTCGTTACTCTAAGCAATCACTTCAACGATTTTTATGATTGAATGAATATAATGTTTGTGAATCTTGTACATGACTATTCATCATAAACAGTAAATGCAACTTCACTAGAATATCCAGGTTGCTTTTAACACATGAATAGAAACGTTCCTTGCTGCTTGAACTTAATTTAGTGGTTTCATGTTCCCTTACTTTTCCAGAATAGCACTTTTTCTATAAAAATATTATAAGGGAGAGAATGCATTTATGGTCAATTTAGAAATTGAAAGACGATATCCAACCAAGTTTATCTCCTTATAAAACGACTTCTCGCAGATATAAACTTCAGACTTATCTAGATTTGAATAGAACTTGTGAAAATGTCGTTATAGTAACCAAAAGATCATAATTTCGATCCTGATCGACTATCAACGTTATACGGGAATAGAAATACTTTTTTTCTAAACATTCTCAAGATTTATGTATTCTGTCAACACATTTATGTCCACGCTATAGATGATAAGTTCAGTAAGGCTGTAATAATATGTAAATCATGCAGAACAGAGGTAATAATGTAACCGGGAGCTATTATATCCTGAACTGAAACGAGTATCCATTACACGATACTTATGTCGAGCACGCTAACCAGCCTTATTACCATAACCAATACCTAACTATCATTTGCCAGCAATTATTGTTAATCGGAAAAGTTATTGGAGTAAGAAACCCTACACTCCCTATTACTCTATCATCCCCTCGACAAACACACATAACGTTTCTCACAATATTATATTCAAGCCAGGTATAATAGTTGTACGACTCTCCAATGGAGTATTCTCCTTCTTATCATTCAAACGATTGATAGCATCATAAATACATCTAATATAGCATCGTGAGTCAAATGAGATGTATAACCTTACTGAGTACTACACTGAACATCCTCACTTAACGATGAAGTAATTGTGATACGTTTTATTACATTCTTACTAAACATAAAATCAATTCAGATTTTTAGGACTGAATATTTTAGTTTTCATAGTCAATGAGTTTCCTTGAATGTCGATTTATACACTTGCATGAGGGAAGCTTGTGATATCATAGAGTCATATCCACGTAGTGGCTGTCCTCCCAGCTTGAAAAAAAATTGTTCACCTAACGACAGCTGAACCTGAAGGAGTTTCAGAGTACATTTTCTATTGCTATGAACAACAATAAGAGGAGGAGGGCACACTCAAAATGGGGAATCATGATGTCTCGATTATCGTCGATTGCAATACACTCAATCCAATGTAAAGTTCTAGGACGTTCAGTGCTCTCTATAACATTTTCAGGATACCCATAATAGGAATGCTTAATATCATTTATCTTTCAAAAATTCCCCAAATATCAACTTTTCTAGGAATGCAATAATACAATGGAATAGGGGCGTCAACCTAACTAGAATGGAACAATGTGTTCTTGAAGTAGAATGTCAAGTTTGGAGCCTAATGGTGTGGAAGAAGAGGGAGTTTCAGAATACATTTTCGAGGATATATACAAGGAATAAGTGATATTTGTAGGCGAATCCATTCTGCTTCCAAGAATCAACTAGCAAAGTCTTTTCAACACTATAAGTTATTAAGGTACTTTTAAGTAGTCACTGAAAACCATTGAATCGATGAACACTGGAAAAGAACACTTCTAATAAATGATAAATACAGATGCTATTATTGTCATTATGTTCATAAATAATTTTAATGATTTGTGTTTTGTGATTATTGAATGAATAAATGAATAAATATTAAATTGTGTGTCGACACATGAGACACACGTGTCCTCTTCTCTTCTGCTCATTTGAACAATGAGGTCCCTTATCAGCTATATAAAGTCAAATATAACACCCTTATCAGATATAATAGCGATCGCTAGGTTAACAAAATTATTGGAGTCACTGTGTGGACCACACCATTTCATTCATCCTCCTTGGGCTTTAGGTATCTGCTGAGTGAATGATGTAAAAACAATCGATTTCTATGGTTAGTTGTGAGATCAGTAGTGGAGCTGATTATACGTACCATATTTTTGGCAGTCACATCAGCAAGAGGCTTGAACGCATGATACAAAACCAAATTCGTTTTAAAATATAGTTCGAACTGGAAGTTGAGTTCCTCTGGACTACTTAAGTATCTCAGCAGTCCTTCAATATCCATGATTGATTAGATGATTATTATTGTAGTTTTCGTTTATTCATTTTAGTTATTTGTATATAGAAATTAATTCCTCAGTACTCATTTATGGAAATTTAGTTCAGGACTGCCTCATTGTCATAATTTTCAATGGGAAGAATAAGAAAGGATGAAGATCAAATGATAGAACAAAAAATGAACATAAAAAGCCAATAATGAATGAATGAATGAGAAGATACAGAGTACCAACCGAAGCTCTAAATACAGAGAGATTCCATTGAACAGTAGATTGGATTGATTCACAAGGAGGAGCAGTTAGTATTGTGTACAAATATGATCTGATTGCATGAATTTATCCTGGATGATGGCGTTCATTACTCTAATGATGACCTCTTTCATTTATAATAACGGAAATATATGCATGAGCTTATTATGTATGAATAAATATACTGTATGATTCAGCTAAAAACGAAGGATTTCATCTAATTAAAGTAGCCTGAATATCAAATCCTCATGACTTGAAAAACGTTTTTATAACTATTTTTCTGTTTTTAAAATTACTGCCAACATCCCACGAATCCTCGTATAGTAGTAACAGAAGGAAACAACAATTTCAGATGAGATCAAATTAATTGGAGTGGCAAGTACAAAGTTCAATGCATGGTTTTGCTCTTGGTCTCTGAGACCATTGCCAGAGAATTCATCAAAGGATAACATAGATGGCCTTATGCATAAAAGTAAGAATATGGAATGTAGCTCTCTCTTGTTTTAATCAAGTCTAGTTGATACCACTGAATAAGGACAGAATACTCTAATGAGGTAGTGGACTTAAAGCATTTTAATATAGAAAACGTGAGTTGCTTGTGCAAAAACTTTTTGGTCTACTAATTACAACTTGAAGAATCGCATAGACTAGAAAAAAGGGCCACTAATTAGATATTTTCTAAATTATTTTAATTGCATACTTTTTCATTTATGTCTGTTCACAGAGATTAGCTAGAAATCTAGGTTGATATGTATTTCCCTGATTGCTATATATTTATATGAAAGTGTTACTCTCAGTAATGATGTTTATTACAGGCTATTCCAGTTAATTTATTACGGTATGAGTTATGGAAATGCATACATTCAAAAAAGCTTTGCACCGAATGAGATGAGACACCAGTGCAGTGTAACTCAAAGCAAAAGTCCTAGCATCCCTACAATGAATATAAATTGACATTCCATCCTTTCACAAAGTAGAACTCGATTAATGAGTGTAGGCTAATGAGACCACTATTAACTACTATGAGATTGAGGCTGCAGGAACTTGTATAAGCACAATAGTGGAAAATTTCGGTTGCCTCCTGTTGAAATTCCGAGTTGAAAGACTTGACAAATTCAGTTTTTCTAGAACATTTAGAGAATACCTTTTCATAACTCCACATAACTTCCACATAACATCCACATAGCTTCTATCAAATTTCATAAAGTTTCAGTAATCCGTTGAACGTTTCATATTATGAATTCCATATTTGTGATTGAATATGATAAAAATTATTCCATCCCTGCTATAATTCATTCGTGAATTCCCATTCCCATTCACAAATGTCATAGATCTGTTGGTGGAAAAATCAAAGTTTCACTTACGAAAGAGTTGGTTCTAAATCAACGGAAAAAGCTTAGCCTAAAGAGCTACATGATGAGTACTTTTAAATAATGAGGTTGAATCATTCGAAATGTAGGTACATTTTTACCACAGGCTCAAGGAGTCTTCATATTCAAAAATTGGTGAAATGAACTTTCAGTCCCATATGAACATAATTTTTAGTCCCTACAGAACTCCTACTGTAGGAAACTGCTCCACACACGAATTAATGATTATTGGATTATATCATCTTAGCTATACACGAGTCGATCAAGCAAGTCGGTCACGAGTCTTGGTACCACATATTGTTCTCCAAATGCAAGAATTGAAATGAAATATTTAATTGTATTGATAGTAGCTAGTACGTATTGAACTGGGAAGGGCCAAATTTGTGCGACTATTGCTTTTATAAACGTTGTAGGAAAGGTCATCAATACGGTTCCATACTTCAATCAGAATAGTGAACTGCATATAAAAAAAAACTTTTCCAAACATAAAATACAAATTTTCATGCATTCCAGTTATTAAAATATAGCAATGAAACGTTTTCAATATTATTCACGTGTGAAGTTAATAAGCTGAAACAGAGGAATGATTATTGAAGATTACTGAATAAATTGGTTATTACTCCAATAGACTGCATCTTAATTATTATTCTTGTATAATCGAAAATAGGCTGTATATACAAGATACAAGCGATTCATGAGTATTCTCAACCTTGTATTATCGCGACAGTGGTTTGATATTGGAATTGAATTCCAAATGAAATTGAATAGAGAACATCAATAACATCTTCTGGCCTGGTAAATGTAAAACATAGAAACTATATATTTCGATACAATTTGCAACAAAGCGCTATACAATAGATGTTCATGTACTTGAATGGTCGGCTAAGATCAAAGTATTGACAACGTTTGTTTGTGGAAAGTGTAAAATCAGAAATTTGTGTTTGGTACAAAGAAAGCTAGCCTAGGACAGACGTCTGGCTCCTTGGAAAAGGTCCTTGGAAGACAATAATATAATGTGCAAAACAAAAGGCAGAAGGGCAGTATTCATTGAACAATGGAGCGTTGACAATTATTATCTAGCCAGGTAGTAATGACCTACAAGTCTTTTCAGTCTTTTGAAGACAAACAGTATTCAGTAAACATCAAAGTCCCCCGATTTCAAAACCCAGTGAAGAACTGGAGAGCTATATACAATTCGCTGAAACAAAAAGCGTATCTCATTCTAAGGATCGTTCAAAACAAAACGTGACGAAAGTCCAGGAAAGGTATTTAGAGATGGCCTTTCCAAGTAGAAGCCACTATTGTCAAACTGCACACTTTTCTCTCTGAATCCTCTGAAAGTTCAGCCTCAAAATGACAAGCTGTTTTATAACAGGAAGGGCCATTGTCAACGTTTCTTCAACTATTCAACTATTATTTATTTCCAATCCACACTATTCTCTCCAAGAAATCGTTGAATGCCTGCGGCGTTTTTGACACTCACCAAAGCATTGAAATAACACTATAGAGTTCTGAAAAGCTCTGAACAAGGGTGCTCAGGTGTTGGTGTATGGGCGAAATCCAGATTTTTCCAAGAGGATACTATATCACTGTCGAATTATTGAATATGTCTTGGCCATGGTTTGATTTGAAGAGAACAGCAAAGACCTGCTTCACTTGTTCAAGTTCAACGAATCTCTAGAGTGTGTATTATAAATTAAGGCTCAACGCATTTTTGGGCAAATGCCTGTCGTTTTTACCTGAATTGTATGTGTATAGGAATGAATTAATATAATATTTATGAATAATAAATATAATATAATATAATATAATATTTAATATTTATCGTGGTCGTCATGTTATTTTCTCCAAACCTTTACGAATATTATTGTAGGTTATTTTATTCATGTTTTACCTGAATAATTGTATAAGTATATATGAATAAATATGATACATTAGGATGCCTTCATGTCGTGGTCGTGATGTTATTTTCTACAAAAAAAACGAATTATTATAGGTTTTTGTTCATGCCATAACGCATTGTTTCGCAAGGTTTCAATGATTTTCATCTTGGTGAAACCTATTACACAACATCTTTCTCCACACCTTTTTCATTCTACGTTCAAATTAAAACCTCTCTCCAAATCATCATTGTAAAAACTTCATTGAGGTGTAAATTTGTTATTGTCGGATATAATGAAGCAATGTCTCCTTTAACAAACAAGCAAAGCTGCATGAAGTGCTTCACGCATGGGTGAGAAATCCCACTCCCAGGGTAATGATTAATGTAGCTGTAACTATCAATGTAATATAAGTTTATAAAGGTTGAATGGTGTGCAATAAAACTGGTTGTAGTGTTAATTGCTTAGGATTGGAGTTACACAGACGCCGCTTGGATGAAAAAAGATAGTGTTTTTCATAGCTACTATTCATTCTGTTCTTCACACTTTTGTCTTGACAAGTCTAAACCCCCAAGAAATATAAAATCTTTGTACAGTGAGGAGAATACTAGTCATTAAAACCTCCAGCAGTCCGTCAACTCCAATGATACGACCTTTCTGGAATGATCTCTTCTCGCTCACACTTCTGTACCGGATAAAATGATGATTGTTATTGTTACCAACTGATTGTTACTTCTTTGCCGGTCCAACAATAGTAACCACTGGCTGTACAATGTCTTTCATCTTATTTCTGCTCCGATGGCGCCTATAAAACGTACTACATTTTGTTGAAAGTATTTTAATGACTCACTTAATGAAGTTGTAAATGTCTGTAGACATTTTGATTCGACTTTTTTGAATCGGTTTGAAAAGAAATCGTGCAGTCAACTCACATGTACGGTTGCACGCCTCCTAATCTACTAATCTGAACAACGGTGGTAGTTCTCCCAGAATAATCACCATCGCGGAAGCTGGCCACCACAATGGCAGGCGTATCAACAATAGTAGAACATATTCAATTGTGTAGTATAGTTCAAGGCATTGTTGGGAGAGTGATGCATCATCCAAATAATAGCCTATATCATTACTCTAGAAATCTCATTCTTCAAAGCAGAGGAGAATAAGAACAATGCTATTGTGAGACCTGGGAAAATAACGGGTTTGGTCATGAGAGTTTAGAATTTAGCTTTGAAAAATTATTTTTCAAAGCTAAAAGCAATTAACGATTTTTAAAATTTATAGATTTTATTCAGGAAACCTTAACAAAAAGTTTCTAAAACAAAAGGTTTAAAGGTTTAGTTCTTGAGTATGTATGGGATACTGAAGGGTGCCCCCCCCCATTAGATGTGAGAACATAATGTTCATTATGTTCATAATGTTCATCATTCAGCTTCTACCCCCTCCCCCTATACATCACCTCAGTAGTAATTTTTAGCACTTTTAGGACCTTTTTGGGACCCCGCCCACCAAGAATTTCAAGGACTGCGTCCAAAAACCCCCATATGGGTGCATAACCACTGCAATAATAACAGGGTTTTCAATATACTATTGTAAGCAATTATACAAGATAACGTCAAGGTATTTTCACCTACTTTGAAGAATATTAGTCCGCTGTACTAAAATAATCAATACATTATTTCTCATTGTTTGTCCAGTCTTGGAACTTTTGTATCACAAACGATCTCATAAATCAACAAATAATAACAAAGTATATTACATTGAAAATAAAAAACTATATAATCCAAGAATATTATTCTGATATCAAAATAATATAGCTTCCATTTTGAAGGTATCTTGCAATTTTTTTTTTAAATTGTTGAAGGATCCGTATGATTAGAATTACATATTCTTAGAAATTCTAGAGTGTAGCATTTATTTCATTTTTTTCCTCTTTTAGTATTGGGGCGCTACTCCTACTGGCGGACAAGTAGATTTCCACCAAGCTTATGCTATTTAAAGTATTGAATAGTAATGTAATGATAATCCTCAATCCATTCAGTTTGATTGTGCATTATAACTCCTACTAGTTAGGAATAGAAGTATTAATGCTATTATTGTTCAATTTATTATTCTTTAGTAAGAAGTATTCTTTATATGAATTGATTGTGGTGAATTGCATTTGTGTTTTATAGTTAAATGTTTTTCCCACTTTGTGGAAATAAATTTGAATTCGAATTTGAATTTTGTCATAGACCCTGTACAATCTAGTCACTTTCTCCAATTTCATGTTTTATTGATCCAGCTTGAAATGAACTAACCATTCGCGTATAACAGTATTTCTTTTTAATAATTATAATGATAGGCTACTGAATATATGCGTAAGTTATATGCTACTTGAAAATATAAGTTCTATTTCACCTTCTATAAACACATCACATCAATCCGAGTGCAGAGTATTGATGAATTCTTATATAGATGTCATTATAAATTGTGCAATACATCAAAAGTCATAAAAAGATATTGGGGGTATATGCGGATGTGACATCCTCTATAGGCTTATGGCTTAACGATTTACGATCTGACATGTAGCAATCACTTGCTCATCTTTTATCTGGATTTTTATACACTCGCTGAATCGCAGCAATCAAATAAGACATGAAAATGGTCTCAATGTTATTTTTTACATACTGAAACAAGTTTCAGTATGTAAAAATATGTTTCAGACTATAAAATATTCACAGAGGATAAGATATGACAATATTTATTGAGACTCTCATTGGTCAAAATAGAAAAAAATTCAAAACTTAATAGAGTTCCAAACTGTTATTGACAGGGGACATAATCTATTGAGATTATATAATTAAACATTCGGCAAACTGGATCGAATTAAATCCCACAGCACAATATGTCAATTTTATAATCCATTATTCTTCTACAATTCATAATATACAGTATGGAAGTGAACGTTATTAACCAAGTTACAATACACAGTTCGGTGGAAGAAGAGGGCAGCGTCGAATAATTTCATACATAAACTTTTAGCTATAAAGATTCCACAGAGGCGTGAAGAAGCTTCTTCCAAGCAGTTCATTATCGTAAAATCCTTTGAATCTGTCAGTTGTGGTCATATATGCCTCCTGTTTTAGCAGTTGAACACAAGCTCGTGGTTTCAACAAACGTCCTCCTGAAACACACAAAACTGCCATAATTTATGCCTATTACTCGTTCTGCTGCCAGCCATTCTAAAGTGATTTTTCAAAGGTAATAAACTGTTTTCTAAATAGGCATGAAATTAGATGTTGAGGATGTCGATTTGCAAAAGTATCAGAAGAGACACTGTGCACCTTCATAATAGTCCAATCACATGTCAATTGTTCAAGATCTTCAGTAAATTCTATAGTGTTCACATGACTGTTCACTGTAGAAAGCGTGCTTTAGATATCCAAAGGATATTCACTCCTCAATACTCTTTCAGGATTGAATAGTATATTATTCTTCTACAGTTGACTACTATGCTGTGACTAAAGGTGTGAATGTATATTCTATTCCTTCAATTGAATGACTCCACGTATGAACATCCATTGACATCATCAACCTCTCAATTCGATGACGTGTGATTGACGCTAACAAATCAATTAGATTCGGAATGAGAAATGATCAAGTAGCTACATCGTTGTCAAGCTTGTACGTTGCTCATTCAGAAGTATTGATATCCAAAGCGAATTGTTGATGTACAGCGAATATGTTATGAAGAACACATGCTTTTGTTAGATGGTTGCAATTGTATGATTTTGTAAAGAAAATGCAAATATTTGAATATGGTCTCAAACAAAGTAATCATGTTCTTCATAATAAGTTGAATAAATTCATAAGATCCAACAACTTTTATATCAAATTCATATTCATAATCAATGGGCTACACAGGATAATAATAATTACTACAATAATACTAGGATAACAATGCTGTTCGTTAAATTGTTGTGTGATCATAGACTTTCACTTGTGCATTGACTTGTGAATGAGATGATCACAATCATGTCCTCGATGTGATTCGAACTACTTGTGACTCCTGCAACTTCTATCAAATAAAATAAAAAGAATACTTCCTTCTTCTTATATTTATTTAATATGAATTATTACCACAATATCAACTTATTGACCTCGATAAGAAGAAAAATCGAGGAAGGGAAAAATCTACTAAAGGTTGATAACTTATTATCCGACTGAGTTGCAGTCTGCATAGTAGTTCCGAACTAGCTTCAAATAGTTGCCAACATACTGTACTTTATTTATGCGAAACTTGAATTCAAGTACTAAGTAATTTATATATGTATCAACATTACCAGACATCTTGAACACGGACAAACTTGGAAAAATCAAAAAACATTTTCTCTCATTTCTCATGAAATAGCGTATAACATGTCAGTTGGTCATAGAGTCGAATAATGTGAAGGTGCGTACAAATTCACGCGCCACGAACACGCGAATTCCACTTCTCATAAGCTGATTAGGTATATCTGTATTCGTACAGAAACGGTAAGATACAGATAAAAAAAGCTTGGCATCAGCTGATTAAAAGTGAATAGCTCGTGTTCGCGGCGCGTATCTGTATGCACCTTAAGATTCACTTGAACCGAAAGAACATTTAATAAAACAAATAAAATGTCTCTTTCTAAAAAAAAACTAAACCTACAACATCAATTAGACAAAATATTAGATAAATTACAATTACATACAATAGTTAGTTAGAAATGTTACAAATAGTTAGTTCTTATAATGTGTCCTCTACTTGTTTAGTTTTTTCTGTGTGGAAATTGACCTACTCCACTATGGCGTACCATGTTCTAGAGTGGGTTTTGTTTGTTCTTTTTTTGTGCGTATTATTAATAAGTTAGTGTTTAGTAAGTCATTACTAAACATTACATTATAATTGAATAGGTTAGTAGCTGTTTAAAAAATTAAACATTCATGTCAAAATATTTGATGGTTACTGTAATTTATTAAATCATCAATCTTCATGAAAATTTTCAAGAATAATTTGAAAGTATGATGAATTTCTTGTTGAGTTGATACTCTGGGGTCCAGTTCAAATCTTAGGGCAGGATGATGGTGCAAACCTGTTGCGAGGTGCGAAGCGAATAGTTGCCGCAGCCCGACATTGCGCCCATTGTTTTGCCAACAGGAGACAATGCAATTGAAGGGATGTTTTTGGCGTGGATCGCCACCGCTGCGAGGTATGCACGTGGGGCGAAGGTAACAATCTCGGAGCACAGGTTACGTCATAGTGGCCAGATCAACAGCTGCTGTTACTGCTATTCCCCCACCCCCTTCGCAAACACAGGCCCTATCTAAGTAGAGCTGAAATGAAGTCCTTTGTACCATCAGGACACACAATGGAGGGGCGAGGGCACAAAAGACAGCCATAATCGAACTCAATTCCGGCCAAGTCATCTCGGCCCTCGATAAACAATGTAATCTTTGTAGGAACGGTCCTGCCCTTCCACTATTCTGTGCTCTTGTTTCCTCCCTCCGTTCCCCGAGAGCTTCCTCACGTTGTTAATCGATCAAAGGCCATCAGGCTGTGTAATCTTTGTGATCAATTTCACATAAGAGCATCACTACCGAACCAGCTGTTCTGTTCAACACATCATCCCTCATCCACCGAAAAACACACCAAGCTCACTCAGCCTCAGCCTCAGCCAGTAGATAAATGAAGTCACTATCTTTGTGTGAGTCGAGACATTGACGACATTGAGAGGAATTGACGAACACTTCAACTGAAAGAAACGGCTCGAGGCTCGAGCACCAACCACTCTGAATGGAATTGAAACTTTACTACTTGTTCAAGTGACTCTCATTATTTGATTAACCAGATCTAGTGCCATGGAGACCGCCCATAAGAGGATGAAACTATTCAAAAATTAAGTGTTGACAAGTATAATTTTCACACGGGAATCGCCAAGACCCATTATGAACTAGAATAAATCTCTTGCATCCATCACGTTTGATTGCATCCTTACAAATTCGATAGGTCTTGACAAGAAATAATTACAAGCTTTTTTCCCTTCAATTCCGTGTTATCGGATGAGCACGTTGAACTGACGGTCCCGGCTGAAGTATGACAGTATGGCATTATTACAAATTCAAAAGCTCTTGACAAGGACCAATTAATAATATTATAAACTGCTTTCTTTTCAATTCCGTGTTATCGGATGAGCACGTTAAACTGAAGGCCCATAGTCGGCTTTAATACAGGGTGATTCATAATTATGGTAAAATATTTTAATGCGTGATAGTAGAGGTAAAAATAAGAGAAAAAGTTCATATAAACATATATCCATAAACGCTTCATTAGCGAGCTATACAGGGTAAAGGATTTCGCCCGGAATTCAGTTCCTCTGGTGAAATACACCGATGCTAAATTGTTTGGGGACTAGTTTTTGAAAAACTTTTGCTGGATTCATATGGAAAAATATCTGAAAAATTGAATAAAACTAGTCTGGAAGCTGTAGTGTGAGTAGTTTTTGAGAAAAAAGTTGAAATATGCAAAAAATCTAAGTAGAAAAACACAGACTTCTACGTTTGATGCCCAATAACTTTCTTCAATGACCAGTAAACAAATAATTTTTCGCACTAAAAATTGTAGAGAATTTAATTCTGAAAAGAATTATGTCAACTAAATTTAAATAAAAGTTGAATAAAATGTATTCTTATGTAGTACATTACACCACAAAAAATTTGCTGTTTTATGAGGAGAGAACCGATAACTCAACTAGTCCTCAGAAGTGTGAAATAAGTTAGAATGTCTTCTAGAAATCTGGTCGATCTAAAGAATTAAACCAGAATTATTCTAACAAGGAGCTTATTCCGGCTTGTAAGAACACTCAAGATGGATAAGCGTGTCATCTCCTCTCTTTTCGGCATTCCAAGCCCTTTGATAAATGTCTTGTTTTATAAATTCTGTTTCTCGTTCATTGTTAGTGCGTTATTGTTACGATAAGTCTAATGAGCGTCAATTGTCAAGTAACAAGAGTTAGCTACAATAGTTTTGTTGAGGTTGTTTTGACGGCAAACACCAAAAGACAGGCCCTAAGAGCGGAATCTATGGAGAAGGGGGTGAGAGTGGTTGACGAAGGGGTTGGGTGGACGGTGGTGTGATTGATGAAACGTTTATTTGTGCGTAATGATGCAGACAAGAGATACGAGTTCGGAAGATGACAACGCAACAACAACCAAATTCTCGTAAGCTTCTTTTGTCTTTTTTGATAAATTATACCATGCACAGTGTATGGACGGATGGTATGGATGGTTCATGCTACGCGTGTCATGTACTTGGTGGTAGTGAAGTAAAGAAATAATGAAATTCTACATTCATTAGTCTTCACTGTATGAACGGAATAGAAGTAAGGATGTCGTCGGTTTTGTTACTTATCTTGTTTATGATACTCTTGAATTCTATTATATGTTGCAAAAGAATAATGAAATTGGAAAATTCAATAAAACTATAAACTTGATAAATTAGATATAGAAAACTAATAAAATAAACAATTGAAAATTTTTAAAACTTCAAAATAACATCGGACAAAATTTTATGAAACTATAAACTTTATGAATTAGATAAACTTATGAAAAACTAGTGAAATGAGTTAATTGGAAATGTTTGAAACTTTTAAATACTGGACGTGACTTTCAAACAAGATACAAAGAGCACAACAGAGCTTGAAATCCTCCACATCACACAAAAAAGCTAAAAACTCAATGTATTTGAACAATATGACATTCACAACCACACAAAACAGTTTCCCAATAGTCTCCTAAATGATAAGATAAATTTCTCCTCCCACACACTCTTTGACAAAATAGTCAACAATTCAAAATTACCGCCCTACTAACGTATCCATTTCGGTTGCGAACAATATTCGATTGAAGACTTACAACAAAGTTGCAACTCAGAGATTGGACACTCTATTATTTAGCGTAAGAAATTTTTGTCAAAATTGAGAAACTTTCACACTTTCGCACTGAGTGCAAGTCAAGGGTTGAAATGTACTTTATTGCCGGGGACTGGCATCAGTAAAGTCGTTAGCCTCACCCAGGTAGGCACCCACTCACTATGTAGAGAGAGTAGGTAGAGGACATCTGGCGGTTTTTCAAACTCACTCCCATATTATTTCAATCTTTTGAATTATTAAACATTGAGGATTTTCTTTCTAAATTATTTCCAGTTCAAATGTTTAATCAATATTGGAAATTCTAACTCATGTTTTGGATTTCTATGTCCAGCCACTATTACTTTAAATCAGTCCAGACTAAGCAAGGTGCAATGCAAGGTTTATCAAGTGCATGAATTTAATATTCTATGTGCCTTGTCTACAAGGATCTATTGGTGGCAAAAGTTTCTTCCAAACCACACGCATTGAAACACTGAATGCTGTACGGTAATTTACATGAGTTGGAAGGAAGGCTTGCCTCTTTCGGAAAGGTGGCCTCACAACAAAAGAGAAACACAAAAGGAAGAAAAATTACGTCTTGTGACATACGAGTAATTAGCTATGTTGTTATTTGAAAGGCCTTGAATGAATTGACTTGCCGCCGTGCTTCCATAACGCCCGGGAGGTCTTCAATGAGGTAGGAGGACTTTACTAAGAAAAACTCCAAAGAAACATCTTGCCAATAAATTATTCGACACCTGTTTTGAAACACATCACAATTTTCCCGTTCCTCCTAAAAATTAAGAAGTGACTACAATTGAATTGAACTGAAATAAACTATAACCTGTGTTTTGCTACTACTTTCATGCATGTGTTTATATTATTCACTCTGTTGAAGGCTTGTGTTTACAATTTTTCATGAATGTTCAACAACTGATCCATCCATGAGATCAATGATCTTTCAAAGTGTGTTCATAAAAAATAAAAAAATCTCAGGTGAATACAAAAAAAGGCTAATAATGATTGTAATGAATGAACAATACGATGGAATTATTAAAAATTAAAAAGGTTCAGCTTGGTTGGGAAAAATCACGCAATAGACAAATATTGATCTGGACAAAAAATGCTGGACCAATACAAGCAGATGAGATCTCCGCTAATTTGCGTGTTCCTTGTTATTATATGTATAAATGTGTATATATTTATGTTTATATGTGTAAACATTACGAAAAATGACTCAAATCAATAGACAAAATAACATATCATTCTATTTTTCCAATTTACAATCAATTTTAAAATTTGCTCTCTCATCCTGCTGACCTCTAATTATCTCTAATTATCATTCCTACGAAGTTGAATAAAATTCGTGAAGTGTGATATCTGAATGATGAAGCTTGGTTATTGAATAGCATTGACGAATAAAAGAGATAACATAATTTGAAATCGTCATTTTGAATAGACTTGCAATGTGTGAAGTCTGATGATCATCTGTATTCATTGTCTTTGTTGAAGTTGAAAGGCATTATGGGGGAGTTGTTCATTAGCACAGAAGCACAGGTGGCGATGTGTAGGTTGCCGACTGCCGTTGTTTGTTTAGAAGAATACTTCATGAAGTGCACTAATTACAATGGATAAGGCTCTATTGTATTGTATTTCTGCTTGAATATTCAATTCAGAATTACCTACAGAATAATAGTTCCCAACTCTACAAATGATTATTGTCAATTTCAAAATGTGAAATATGGCTACGGTTGAAATTTGAGGAACTAACTGGGAGAAAATTACTTCAATTCATCATTTCAAATCTAAATATTATTCGATCCCGTAAACAAGCTTATTAAACAATCACCAACTGTGTAGGCTATGATAGCATAGGATATGATAGAATTGTGAAATAATTGTAAGATGCATTCCTAGCTTCATATTTATATCCATTTTAATGGATTAAATTTAGGAGAAATTTAGAACCCAATCGAATATTTCGGTCTTGGCATTCTTCATTTTGCTACTGTGATAGTGATTCAATGTGAGAATAAATAAATAAATTTATATCAGGGCTTTTTTTACTCTTACATGACTCACAAGCTCACTACTTGTAGGAACCGGAGATTTTAGTGCATATGCATAACAGCTATAATAATTTTTGAGTGTTTAGTTTGGGATTTTTGTATTGGAAGATCGATAGTTTTTCTGTTGTGATTTTTCCACTGTTTATGAAATACTTACCAGAAAACAACATCATTCGATATTAAAACTCTCAAATACCTTTCATTCTTCTCATTATCCCCGGAAAACTGGTACTCTTTCTCATTCATTCATTCCAAAGAAGACTTGTGTTATTTATCCAGTAATTTATGATATTTTTCTCGGGCCACTTCCTGGTCCGGATGGACACGTTGAGTTGTCAGTCCCGGCTGCTTAAGAACAGTCGTTAAGTCATGTCAGAGGCCTTGAAATTGGGGGCGCGACAGTCGAGACCGACGACAGTCGAGGACTGTTTTCCAGTCCTCTACGGTCGTAGGCCTCGACTGTTGGGGCTGTACAAAAATTAGAGAGGCCTCAACTCTCGCCTAACGCAGGCGACATTTGAGGCCTCTTTTTCAGGAGTCCTCTACCGTCGCTGGCCTCGAATGTCGCAGGTCTCTACCGTCGCTGGTCTCGACTGTCGCAGGACTCTTCTGTCGTTTGCCTCGTTTGACATCGACCCTTCAAATTGATCAGGTGCGGCCTGAAAACTCTTGAAAACAGACCTGAGCCAGCCAGGTCACTCGATATTATTATTATTTCAAAGAATTCTTTATATTAGAGAATCATAATCACACTGTCAAGAGACGTAAATTGGAGTATCTGGGGCACATTAAGAGGTATGGAACTAAATATCAGTTGTTAAAATGTGTACTACAGGATAAAGTTCTTGGCAGGAGAGGTGTTGGTAGGAGATAAATTTCCTGTATGAATAATTTGAGAACATGATCTGCGGCTGTCATCATAGTTATAATGATTGCCAACATTCGATAACGGATGGGCACCACAAGAAGAAGAGAATCATGGACATGACTAGGATCAATAGAATATACAAAATAAACAGGAGGGAATTAGTCAGTAGTAGAAATTGACAAATATAATTTAGAATAAAATAGGAATTCTACCTCGAATTAAACGACTCTCCATACAAGTTTCCTTATGACACTACAAAAATAACAGGTGGGTTTTTTTTAAATAAAAATGGGTAAAATTCCATCGAAACATCCATTTATATTATGATTATTGATATTGATTCTGATGATTTTCTTTTTTTGAATGAAAAACTCACAACTTTTGTATAGTTGAGAAGTTGATATTGTGGTAATTATTCATATTAAATGGAAAATACTAAGAAATTGTCGAAAAACAACGGATTTTCTAAGTATCAATAAATCTGTGGTTTTTTGACTATTTCTTAGTCTATTCCATTCAAAAACACGTAATAATATTGATCATTTTCTGTGCAAACTGGTGTCGATTGATGGTGACTTGATTGGTTGTTGTTAGCAGTGTGGTGGGGGTGGAAGGTTGGTTAGTGCTGGTCAGCTCCACTGTTTAGATTGATTGCTTGGATACGACATCAATCAGGTCACGTTAATCGGGTGTAGTGGGAGTTGTGTTGTTGGGGCTGCTACAACAGTGCCGGCGGTGGGGAGGGGCGGGTGGTTGAAGAACAGAGTTGCCGACGTTGATAACGAGAGGGCGGGGTGGTGAGGGGAGGTGTAATCTGGCCCTTTCAATGCAACAATTGTATCGGGTAATTCTATTGTCGCAATGTTTGTCCGTTATGCAGGCCGCTCAAACTAAAACATTGTAATCCGGTAGACATTTATAATGGCCGTTGTGGCGTTGGCGCGGCGGTTGTATCCAATTCATCGCGGCCACAATGCACCCATTGTCGCCGATTGAGAGCATTGTTCGCCGGTCACCGATGCTCGACGGTGAGGGGTGGGGGAGGTCACATTCGACCCTTCGATGGCGGTGTACTGGTGACTGGTGCGGGTGAGAGAGAGCTGCTACACCACTGGCTTCGACAAGTGCTGCTCACTGCTCACAAATTCGCACACATTGCCGGTGCCGGTGCGGCTGGTAACAACCACTCATTACCTGACCACAGCACACAACAGGCGGTGGTGCACTCATCCCATTGCCATGTTGGTACCAGTATTATCGCTGCGGCTAGATACATTGCATAGATTGTGTGGAGACAAGCAGCCTATGTACAACAATGTCATTCCGAAGTTTATTATTCAGATTCCAATTCATGTGATACAGATATGATAACGAGATAAATGGGATAGCATTTGGATATAGGCTACATGTACATATAATATTGATCACAGATAATTATTACTAAACGAAAATTCGAATTGAATGCTGTAAATGAGTTTAATAATAATAATTATTAATTAAGAAGCATTTGAATAATGGCAATAGCTCAGTAATTTCCATCTGTATATTGATTACATTTGATGTGGTTCTTATGAGAAGGTTCATGATTGCTTAGGTTGACCTTCAAAAATTGTGATCTTGCAATCCGCAGAATTAGCAGACATCTATTGTTACAGCTTCAAGTTCATTCAGATAAAGGCTGCCAATTATTGCTACTGGTAATGGTTATATGACACACATTGCTATCAAGTCATTATTTCGGCACAGGGGTGCCCACAGCATGTTTTGATGTCGCAAGCTGCGACATGAGGCTGAAATTTGGGGATGATTTTTGGAAAAAACTAGGGAAAATGGGACGGATTTTTCAATATACAGTTTTTTAGTACCTAAATGGATACCAAATTTTGAGAATTTTTGGGGGGAATTTTGCGACATGGACCATTGGAGGGATGGGCACCCCTGTATTCGGCAAGTAAATTTGTGATAATAATCGTAAGTTTGGAAGAGTAGAGAGGGCTTAAATACAGAGCTTAACTTCCAGTGTTCCAAGTGTGGAAGAGTTTGAAAATTAGTAGTCAAAGTAAGGGAATCTGAAGAACTGCAAAGAATTGGGGTAATGAGTAAAGTGACGTTTTCTAATAAAATCATTTTTTTTCACCTACAGCATCACACCCGATCAAATGAGTAGTTATTATTACTCTCAATTCTATTTCCTCTATTCAAACCATAGATATAGCTCTAGCATGTATTTTACTGTTCTCATTGAAATCTCTTCCGAATAGAGTACCTCAATGAGAGTTGAATTTCCCGAAATGATTCACAGTGTATTCAACATTTTATTTAAGTCAGTTGTTAGGAAACTCTATTAATTCAATTAAAATGAGTCCGAAATGAGTTTGTCGATAAGATGCTACTGCAAGCAGGAAAATGCTATGCAAAACTGAATCGAAACTTTGACTCAGTCAACTATTACAGTATTAGACCCTTATCTATAAGTGTTATAACCCTACTATAACCTCATTAAGACTCTTATTTCATTGATAGTTCCCAAGAGTGGTTTGTGTTGATACTTCAAGTGTTCTAGTTATCTCTACAGGCATAGTAGTATTCTATTATTGAATGATTGAAGAAAAATCCTGATAATGGGAGAATTTTTCCCCCGAATTTAGATGAATAGTAATGATCTACACATTTCAACTGATTTCGAAAACAAGCTCTTCAAAACCAGGAAACGTCCCACACGTTGGAAGAAATGGTGAGTTTTGAAATGTCGTCCATGCATGGAGCCGTTAAGACACGAAAGGTGAGCGGGATCAGGAGAAAGGTTGGAGAAGACGATAAAACGCGTTGAAAATCCTATTATAACAAAGACAAGTAATGGGCCCGTGAGCCGTATGATTTACGCGATGAGTTCCACAAGACAATGTTAGCCCGAATGTAATTCTCTGTCATCCAGCACTTTGTTAGAATGTTTTACTGCTAAGAATTGCCAGCGTAGTATAGTGTCTGCCTGCTCAATCTTGTAAGCACAGCTCAATGTTCTGCCATCGGTGCGGAAAACACCATAAAAATGTGTCTCTAGGGGAGGTCCGTTGTCTTGCTCGGCTCAAATTATTACAAGCCATGTTGAATTTGTTGCGCTTTTATCACCAAGGCCACACTGCAATATATTCATGCTCCTCACAGATGTCGACTCCAGAAATACTTGAACACCCATATTTTGACCGCTTGTTAGGCTATTGATAGAGACATGGACAAGCAAAGCAAAATAGTCTGTCATGGAGTAACAGAATTAAAAAGAGTTTGTTTTAGTCATTCTTTCCAAGGTAAGTTGAATTAGTAGAGAAGACTACTGTGTTTTACGCCAATTATGGTTTTCGAGCATAATTAATTGGGAATAATATTTTTAACCCATTAATCTGTCTACAAAATGAATAATGAAATCTTTCAAAAACACAAATTGGGAATGTGACAATCATAATGTAAACCCTAATATGGTTGAACATTTATATTATCAATTCAGTATCTGTATTGTAATGTAAACCGTTGATAATTGGGAAGCAAGTTTGGTTCAGTATACTGTTAATAAATAAGAAGCAAGTTCAGCTCTTTTTCTCATGATATTCACTCCACTGATGGATATGTCATGAGCCATTCATGATTTTTACAAGCCAAGTGGCATCTGAAGACCTCACTCTATTTTCCACTGTTGAATGATGAAAAAGAGCTTTTATGATGATAATGTTCAAGGACAGTTGTATCGCTATTAGAGATTCTAATTTCATTTCCTATCTGGAAGATCTATGTAGCAGGTATTCTTCAAAGCAATTGTACTGACTTCTATTATTTTGCTTATACAGAATAAAGTTTAGAAATGCACTCTCTTGAGGTAATTCAGCCTACCTTTCCACATAATGTCGGCATACTAATGAATACCGAATTATTCTGTCCTTAATTGTGGTTCACGGAGAGCAGTAATTACAAATTACAAGTGCATCAACTCCATTTCAAATGACGGGAGCCGTACAATATTATTCAGCAAGGTTAAGTGAGTTAATCAGGATGATTGAATGAGTTCAATTAGTACAGTTGCTCAACCAGGCAGCATTAATTACTTGCTGAACGACGTTTGATACTTGAGAGTATCAAAACGACTGAATACAGGAAAGACAAATGCATTGAATACGAATAGCTCAGTATGGAGGTTCAGTGGGAGATGGGAGCAAGGGTAGGTAGGTATTGTTGCTGGAATTTTGTTTCAAGTGGGCGAATTGTTGCGAGTTTTTGTGGAAAGATGTGTGAGGGAGAGGAGGATTGTGAGCGAAACGATTTCGTTTTGTGCATCATAAGTATGCATGTGCGCTTATTGTACTATTGACTAAGTAAGGGTTGTTCGGAAATGGCCGTGCGGTCGCGAGTGAGCAGTATTGTTGTGTGGAGTTGAGGCTGAGCGATTGAGAGCGCATTTGCCTATCATCGACTCGTTGTGGTGACATTGCGACGTCGTGCCACTGGGCCGGAATAACCTCTACACGCTCCGTCGGTTTTCCTTAAGTGCACGTTGCCATATTTTTGTATGCTCGTCCGCTTGCAATAGAAACGCAAAAGCTAGGATTTTGTTCGCTCTTCATTCTGCCTTGCACAACCACCCTGTAGATCCCGATAACAAGTGAACGCGCTCCTTCGCTGGGCCCTTTCTATAATGTATACAAAATACGGCAACAACGTGCAATTTGAAAAGTGCACCCACAAACCCAATAAAAGCTGTATGTATGGAATAAGAAGATCGAGCATCATCTTCGAGTGCCTCCTTACTTGCCAGGGCGAATCAAACTACTCTACAGAAAATCATGCCACTGCAATTGTGCTCATGGAGAAAATATGACGTGGAATGCAAGGTAGATAATGGAAATGTCGGCCTACTCGGTTAGCAACGACCGCTTTCCTTTCTTCCTTCCAACTCCAGATTGCAAGCTCCGAAGAACCTTGCCATTCAAATGTATTATGCCCGCATTCGAGTTCATCCAACTAAAATGGAAATAACGTTTATCTATTTCATGCAGAATGTTACAAATACCTACGTTCACATTATTTATAGGCTGAGTAGCATTCCTGTTCAGGCCGCACCTCGACAATACACCCGTATAATTCATCTGTACTCAATAATTGATAATCTAAAACTAATCTACTACCCTTTGCATTAGCAACCGAGAAAATAGTTTCTTATAGAACAGAATGGAGAGTAAAATCATTGCATATACAAAATCACATTTCTTGAAGTCGTCAGAATTACTTTGCAAATTGTTGGGATACTGTATTTCACATTTCAATAGTGAATAACAACTTACACAATTTTACAGTGAGCCGATTACACAATTTCAAAATCTACTGTGAATCACTTCATCATCATTTCTGATCCCCCTCACTCTTTCCTTTCCATGTAGAATCGCTATCTTATCCAGTCATCTGATAAAGTAGTTCAGAGTAGGCAAGGAACTGGTAGAATTCAAATGCAGTGTACACAGATTATGAATAAATTAATTGATAATTAACTGGATTCAGTTTCTTTTATTTTATAAAGGATTTAACATGGCAAAGAATTTGGAAATATACAGTGTATATCTAGGCATTTGAGACTCATGAGCTATTATATTTGTTGTGTATCTTCCATACGCTAAATAATAAATCTGATACATGGTATCAATTCAAAATTATTGAATTTGTACTACTGACCAGTACTGAGCCTATTCTAATATGGGGAAACGAAATAAACCTTTAGCAGAGGATTGACTTTGGACATTATTATCAATATTATTCCAGATTCTAGATTGTTCACAGACTTATAAGAAATAATGATTAGCTGTGTCGTTTTACCAATATTATCAATATTATTCCAGATTCTAGATTGTTCACAGACTTATAAGAAATAATAATTAGCTGTGTCGTTTTACCAATATTATCAATATTATTCCAGATTCTAGATTGTTCACAGACTTATAAGAAATAGCTGTGTCGTTTTACCTCACCTGATTTTTCTTTCATCGAACTTTCAAGTGAAATAGTCTGATGTGAGATTACAATACATATGAGTCCAAATTCTGTTAATGGGATGTAGAGATTGAATGGAGCTATGCCAAGATCAACTCTTGTGTAATACATCCAGTAAACCTGTCAAATTTGTGAAGTCAGTGGGCTCGGCTGTATCGATTTCCAATCATTTTCGTCGTTCATTGAGTATGCAGCCTTGAAAGAAAGCATCTCAGTTCCAAGTAGAATGTTCAAATAGAAGGATAGAATGGTTACAGCATGTAATCCAATCTCAGGCACCCGATTCTTGACGCTCAAGTAATTTCGACTGTCACATTTGTCAGAGGGTATTAGCAGTGTTGGGCGAACCAAGAACAAAAATTGTTTTTCTTTTTCGAGCGGACTCGAGTTTAATCCCTTTTTATTCGACAATGGTAGGGAGAAGAAGAGCAAAATGAATAGAGTCGATATTAAGAAACGTAATGTAGCTGGAAATGTAGCTGGAGTGGTCGCTGGGTGGAACTGTGGGGACGAAACGCAGCATACAGGGCCTATAACAAACAAAACCGTCTTCCAAGCGCTAATATTTATGTGCCAGACATGCTATACTCTGGCTTAATCCTGAATTAGGAGTCATCCAGGCTCTTAAGGCTCGACCAATCTATTATGGACGGCTCTTTCAAATTTGATAACCAAACTACAAAAAACACCTTCTGGCATATTTATTGTCGGTCAAGAAAGCATTCTCCTTTTTCCAAGCCAATTTCATTAATTTTAATCTCGGTTGTAATACTAGTATTGTTAACAAAATAGGTACGAATTTATGATCGAATGTTCCAAGCTAAAGAATGGAGCCGAATGATTTAGACGCCCAGATTAGTAACGCTTGAACGTCAGCATGATTCACTGCATCCCATCGGTGTGTACCTTTCTCAAATACAGCCGAAAGAGTTGAATCGGGCTGGAGTTTATTTGTCTCACTAATTGGGGGATGAATGAACTTACAAAATGAGTCATGAGTTGTGCATCTTTCATTATCTAGTGGAAGAGTGGAACACCGTAGTCTTCTCCCATGATCAATTGGAATTACTGTACTTCATGGCATGCAGAAAAAACTCGCAGCTTTTGAACATAGTCCTCTATATTCAAGTTTGGTAAGGATGATGAAAAAAGAGTCGTTTGCATTCATGAGTTTAACAGTTGAAGGGTTACAATGTAAAAAGAAGATCAATTAGTACAACTTTCAAGTCATGCTTTTGGCTGTCAATTGATTTCTATTGATAGTTTAAAATGACACTGGTCATTTTTGTTTTAGAATATTTCAATTAATCAAACATCTTCTTTTTCCAGTTTATATTTTTAGATACTGTATTGTGGTAATTGATGTTTATGTCTCATGTAAGTGATTAGTGACTAACATTTTTTTAACAATATTTATTTGTACGCAAAACCAGAGCATTTCCTTTTTGGAAAGTTTATCTTTTTATTTTTTCTCTGTCATGTAACCCATGTCAGAGGTATTTATTAAACATGAAAAAAAACATTCACAATATGGAAAAAAGTCCTCTACATACTCACATTAATTTCCTTAAACTATCGTGTAGCATCTCACTATAGAAGCCCATCCAACTAAAGATATCTTTAATCTTCAAATATCAAGAGTTTACCTCTAATCTTTAAGGTTTATCAAGTACATCCAGTCATGTAATGTCTAATATTCTTTCTTTTGGTTTGTGTACACATTATTTCATCTAACCATATGGCTTTTTGGCAATAACAATAGTACAATATGCGACTGATTTCGTCAATTTCATTCTCCAGAATTCTAACGTACCGTTTAACAATAGTAGGATAACAATATTATACAATTATTGCATGGAATAATATTGTAGACAAAAACATCCTCGAAGCAGTGTTATTTCTAAGGGCACGTTCCCTTTTAGCTCCGTTATCGAAAAAGTCATACAATAGTCAAATCCCACTGGAACATAATAATGTGATGGAGACACAAGTAGGTTATAATCGTTCATAGAAACGATCATTTCAATACCAGACCGTTTGGAAATCAAACCATGGAAACAAACGATGCAATATGAAATAGAAGTCGAGAACAAAGCTGGAGGTAGTGTAATGGAAGAAAGATTTCGGTTGACTTGTGTGCTCTTGTTATCGTAGAATATGATTCATTGAAATATTATTTCATAATTCGTCAACAACAATAATGTGACTTGTAAAGTGTTGATGTTTAGGGCTGCAATCTATCAAGGTATGGTTGTTCTATTATTATTTTGTTGAAATAAAGTCGACGTGGAGTGTGTGAGTTGTGCAAGCGGCTAGAGTCGATGTATATGAGATCACCCACTTGAGGCAGCTGGACTAGAAATCCTAATGAAACCAATATAGTTATAATAGCGACGAATTAGTTTTGACGCAGGCAATACACTTCAGTGATTAGAATGGATATTTGTTCAGAGTAGTGAGAGCGTGATACTTGCTTCGTTTCTATTCCTTCTCATATTTTTGTTGTAGTGGAGGGCGCACACCACTTGTGAGCTACGATCGAGAGTTCAGATTATACAATTATCGGCACATAAGTTAAGAGTGAGCGACTTTTTAAAAGCGATAATAATTAAACAGTGCAGTGAAGTTTGAACAATAATAATTGCTTGAGCGCTGGTGTTGTGAAGGGGGCTAGGGGCAGCCCTCTCTTTCCTTCTCATGTTGAAAAGGGGTCCGTTCATTAGGTGGAGAGCTCACACACGTCCCTGCTAGCCATCCACCCGATTGCCGTCCTTCAAGAGAAAGCAAACTCACCCTTAAAAAACTAGCAAAGCACCCACAACATATGCCCTGTGCCTCCATACTCACTCCAACATCGCAATCGCCTCCGCATTAGCTTACTGGCCTGTAAGCCCGCCTTGGATTAGCCGACGATCCACACACTGGAGGCCAGTTCACTCTTCAGACCCGACATGCTCAACAAACCAGCAAAAATACGACGAAATATCACAATCCTCCAAATTCAACTCCTTGATTTTTTTCACTCTACAATTATTGGCATCAGAACGTTTATTCAACTTCAATTTCAACTTTTTCCTCTGAATTTTTATTTGATTTCTCTCTGCTGTTATATTCTATACAGAAATAATGCACGTGAATTGAATGAAGAATTCAGGATTATGAATAAAACCCAATAATCTAATATTACAAGGGAACAGCTGGAAAATCTCAATATCCAAAACCGAAATTAGAATCAAGCTATTAAAACTCAATAATTGTACATAACAAGGAAACAGCTGAAAAATCTCTTAATCTTGAATTATATATCCTTATAAATACTGAATTTTAGTTTAAGCTGCGTTTACACCAATGTTAATAACCTAACCCTTATAGATTCTATTAGATTGAACTTATGTTATCATACACATGATGAACATATGTGTTTGTCAAGTTCCATTCAATCTAATAGAATCTATAAGGATTAAGATATTAAAATTCTGTTAATAACTTTGGTGTCCTCCCAAACCCAGCTTTAGAGTCAAGCTATTATTAATAATTTTCATTATTCAATTTTTCATTATTGATTCCACAAGGATCTGATACTATGTTCGAAAGTATCATTTTGCTATTCAATCACTCGATTTTAATTCTTTTTTTGTTCATCGTCACAAGCAGATGGGGGTGTTTTATCAATTGAAATTCTTAAAAAATCACATTCAATTTGTAAAATGAGTTATGACCAAAAACATCATTTGTGGTGATAATAAGATAATAATAATCATTGTATATAACCTTCATAAACAAGAATTAACGTAGGCTACGTTTGTATGTTCTCTATACATTTAAATCTACCTGATTAGGCCTATACAGTATTTTATTTCTACGTCATTCTTGATTTCATTTACCACATTCTATAGAATCTGTTTTGGAATAAATTTATCTCTTTCTTGTATAGGGCTACTTGTAATATAAATATAAAGAAAATAAAAATCTCAGTACCCTTTTTTAAAAATATTTAAAATATCAGTTTAAATATCAAGTGATATTTAAGATATCACTTGAAAATGGCATAAATGACCGAAACATGTTGTGATAAAATATTTTTAAAAAAGGGTACTGAGATTTTTATTTTCTTTATATTTAGGAATAAATTTATTAGTGTAATACCTGCTTCCTATCATATGATTCAGACTGGTGGAGTGAATCATTCATTGCGAGCCGAAGAAGATTCTTCTTGAAGGTGAAGGTGAAGTTCCTTCATGGAGTGAGAGGCTATTGAATGCGTGTTATTGACAACAAATTTTTAAAGCTTAGTTATCAAACTTTCAGTTTGAGAAAAACTATGATCGTAGTTGGATTGGGTCACATCTAGAGCAAACAAAGATCAAGCGATATCGACCATCGGTTTCATCCGATGTTCAGCTGCATTAGTCAAGTGCAGTGGTGTTCGAGTTGAATTTGGAAAAGAATCAGAGCTCTGTGCAGAAGAAGACTTTCTGTTTCAAGCGTTGCTGTACTTTATTAAACGAAGAAAGCACAGGAGGAAATTGATTGTGGATGCCTTTTCTGCAGGGGAATGGGGCGAAGAAGAATCAAGAAAGGGTTCAGCTTTTGCGATGAAAGAAAAACTTGAGCGAGTTAACTTCGTCTGCTTTGTCAGCATCTCCTCTTCCATCGAAGAGGACAGAAAAGTTTAAGCCGTTGCTTGGAAGAAAACAGGTTTTCACTGTTGAAGGAGAATTATTTCCTCTTTCGAAAAGAGCCTTTTTCAATCGAGAATGCTGGGCACAGAGTACACCCTAGCCCTCTGTTCTGCTGCTCCTTCTTTCACCGAAAAACAAAAAGCCCGACTATGAAATTTCATGTACAATAAAGGATTCTAAGTGTTCGCTCGGCTTTACAAACTCTGTGAAAGGCTTTTGCAGTTGGTGAAGGGTTGAATTCCTCCTCTGCCCACCTTCCGTGACCTTTCGCCCTTAAACATTCATTCTATTTTGCCTTTTCAAGGCCCGACGCTCCTCCATCCCGTAATTGAAAAATGAATACAGTAGCTTTTTGGATTGTGGAATAGCACATTATAATCTGAACGGGGACAGAGTGGCTTTTTGATTGTGGAGAGGGGATACTTACGGGCAAAAGGGTGCACTGCGCTTCTCTTGTCTTCAATGCTGTAATTATTTCAACACACTGGCAAGAATAAAATTCTCATTTGGTGTCTTGCCACAGACAGCAGCTTGCAATTGAATGAATCGACTTGAGATGAGCGCTGTAAGCGACTGCTTCTACAAAACTGAGAAGCTTCAGTCTTCTTCAACTTTATTCAGCTTCTCTTCTCCTTCTTTCATTTCTAGAATGTACTCTTATGCACTTTTCAACTCGAGTTCATGGAAATTATACCTTTTTATTCGCTCGTTATTCACCGCTCAGGTATTCACATACGACTTTATATCTCATTAGAAAAATGAAAATGTTTCATTCCATAGCAGAGTCGTCTTTGCTTTGGTACTGTTCTAATCATTTTATAAGGTTGTAAGGATTAAATAGAATTTGAAGATAGCTTAAGAAGTTTGCTCATATCAATCGGCTTTATTCAAAAATATAATGCAAAATATAATTACAACTCTCCTTTTTTGTCAAATCCTCATGGTATGATATGATACTCAGCAAATTTTTTTATGTCTTTCAATTGTATCAAGTTACATTTTTGGTTTCAATTTGTTTTCAGTGTTTATGTTGATGACGAGTTGATGCTGATTCGGTAAAATAAATGAAGTGATTAAATCATAAAATTATAGAGGATTGGAAGCCAACTGAATCCCTATAAATTTGAAATATTTTCCAGTTATCATGAATATAACACTACAAAGCAAATACAAAGACCTACCTCTTTCTAGGAAAACCCTATAATATAAAAACATTTTTGTTTAGACCGGGCTTTGAAGTTTGATTTCATGGAGTCAAATTCTTCGTTTGCCATAATTTTCATTTTATCTTTATCAAGTGGCTCAATTCATTTCTTTGATGATGTTCAACTGTTTATTATATTGTACTGTATGATATAGCTTACTGTGTTGAATAAATGGATATCTTATCTTATCTGGCTTTTACATTACTGTACCTCATGGGATAAAGAATTATACATTTCAATCTTCACAAAACATATAAAATCTTCTTGAACTAACTGTGATAAGGAATCTGTTGAACAGGAACAGCTCTTTCAAAGTAGCCTTTTGTTTCTAGTTGATAAATATCTAATAAATATATTTTGTTATTATAATTATCGGTATGATATAACAGATATATTCTCTTCATCCTCTCCTTTTTTGTCAAATCCTCATGGTATGATATGATACTCAGCAAATTTTTTTATGTCTTTCAATTGTATCAAGTTACATTCTTGGTTTCAATCCAACTGGTGTCTTGGAAAATATTAATAGAAGTTATTTCATGTACCTTTCATGCACTAATTGGTTCACTGTTGAACCGTTTGCTATATAGGCAAGTATGAATATTCCAATCAAATTCCATATTTACGATGATAATAGAAATTATCTGAATTCTTAAAGTTTATCACAACAATTGAAGCATAAGATTGGTGTGAATGATAAGAATATTATGATATAAGCATTACATATAAACATCGAGCTCTAAAACTATTTTTGGTTATTGAAAGGGATTCAAAATAAGGTAAACCTATATTGGTAATGTTGGATATCGCATGCAAGCTATTAGATAGTGTGATAAAACTATCAAATTCTAATTCAACTTCTAAATTCTACATTTATATAGCGCATTTGAACAGTACTTCCACTAATAATAATAATTAAGTGTATTCAGGAAATAGGAGGTACCAGGCGCATGAATACTGAATCAAATTTGCATGCACCAATAGCACAACGGCAGTTAATAGGCGGCAACTGTAGGCCAATTCAAAAATATTTCTATATATTTATATAAATGTACTGGATTTATGTTAAAACATTGTATAGTCTATGTTATCGATATAGCTCGAAGGCAAAGAAATTATTAAACGCACAACCTGAGTAATAATTTGATATTTTTTGTACGATCTATTTGAACCTAAATGGCGGAGGACTAAGATATTCAAATTTTATGTTAATTTGAAAGTCGGAAGTAAGATTTGTAAAATTGAGAAAGGAGAACCAGCACTCGCCAGCCAAATGCCACCATGAGAGGACCCCAAATATTTTAGAGCGTAGTACCTTGCTAATAAATTGTAAAAGTTAAGTTAGATCAAATTATTAAATTTCTTAAAAGACTTTGTGATGCTCTTGTAAAGCAGAAGTCATTTTCAATTTCAAATAAATTTATAACCCTTTGGAAGAGACGATTCCGGCTACCGTATTCCAGGACCATAAGGAGTTGGATCGACATCGGCGGCTTATAAGAAGATTTTCGACACGTGAGTGATAAATATTGAATTAGTGATGGGCGCCCTAGTGCTTCGAATCTATCTAATAATCAAAGCTAGCTCGTCGAAAGGGTTTTTATTATAAATTAAGAATTTAATAAGAGAAATACTTGCGCAAGTAAAATTAGTATTAAAGGTATTTTATTGAAGAAAAAATATAGATCAATACATTTCAGAAAATTCCATTTGGATCAAAGAAGTATAAAATCTAGGCTATTAAAACACATTCATATGGTCTTTAATTTTTGCAATATAATTTGCGATAGTTTGTTATAGCTCTAATTCACTAGATGAATGGCTCTACCTATTCCGTCAGGTGCCGAATCTTGCACCCTGAGATAAAATATATATTCGATACAAAGAAATCTACTAAGTACTAGAGAATTTAATATATATATATATATATATATATATATATTTGGATTATTAGTGGCTAATTTATCAAGTTGATCTTAAAGAACCTATTTTTTAATTGAATTGTCCAAGTCGACAAGTATTAGCAAGCGCATATCGCAGCTACATGCAAAAGGATGCATATGATTTTAAGATAAAGGCACATGGTAATGATTCGTGCCATAAATCTAGAATATAAAGTTTAGCCTGTGATATTTTACTGATTTCAATTATTGTTCTATTTTTATATTATATTTTTTTTATCGCTCTTTATATATATTTTTGCCTCGATCTATTTTTTGCATTATTGTTTAATATATGTATCAAAATGTTTATGGTGTGCAATTTATTTTTATTCCTCAACACTATAGTATAAGTATCATATTTATATATATATATTTATTTTTAATGAATTACAAGAGTTATAGGGGAAGCCCATACCTAGGCCTAGAAAGATTTTTATGAGACTGAATCCTATTAAAAAACCACGACCTAATTATATAATTATATCAAATTTTCATGCTCTACCGACTGATGCCAAGCAGGAGGCTAATCGTTATTTAAATATAAAGAATAACGTGACATAAAACATGCCGTACCAACGTGGGACTGATGATGAGAGCCGAGCTCATTGAATAATTATTTGAAATTAAGTCAATAACCATATTGAAAATTATAGATAACTTATACGAGTATTGAGGAAAACAGGCGAAGTAAAATTTGTATTACTTTGGGGAATCAATAGCTTTAAATAAAGAGAAATTATATGTTTTAAAGAAAATTTTATATTATTATTACTGTAAAAAATATATGTTTATAGAGAGAGATTATATTTTATAAGCCTAAACTGCTATTACTTTCTAGTCAAGAATATATTATGTATTTAAGCCGGTTGGAAAATAAGTCACAGTCTGTAAACTAGCCAAGAATTAAAACAAAACATTGGGGGCACTAGAGCATTATAAAAACTTAAGTATAAATACCTTGTCTTTGAGTATCCAAACACTTTGCACATCACTGTTTCACTGTAAGTCCCGGTTGTGTCTCTTTTTTAAGCATTTTCGCTTATTATTTATCACTTTTTAATTAGCATTTATCATATTTGACACAATGAATCACACTCCCGCAAACTCTGAAGTTTCATATATGTACGGCGGTTGCACAGATCCCACTTTGTCGACTCCAAGCACATCAAACCCCACCATGGTAGATGCCAATACGCCACGAGAAAGGGAACCAGGAAGTGTCGGGTCGATAGTCTTCGATCCACAAGGTCTGCAACCTCTATCATCCACTCGAATCGACGCCGCTGACACACCATTGAATCAACGGATAGCAGAGATCAACTTTGAAGGGGGCGAGGAGCAGCCTGCAGAACCCGCATCGCCAGAGGCCGAGTCACACCTGGGCAAACAAAGTATATTTTCAGTCACAGAGCTAGATCCGTTTCAAAAGGTAATAATGGAACAAACTAGCAGTATGTTCAATATTATGTTACAAAACACAATGGATAATATGATGCAGGAGATTAAAAAAGAGAATGCTGCAATAAAAGAGGCAAATAAACAAACAGTGGAACAGGGCATGAAAGAGACAGCAGGCGCTATAAAATCAGTAGAACGACGGTTGGATAAGATTGAGACTAAAGTAGAGAATCATAGGGAAGAACTGAAAGCAATGATAACTCTACAGAAAGAAAGTCAGGATAAAGTTACGGCAGGATTATCGGAAAGGTTGGATACGGTTACCTGTGAACTCAACGAAAGGATAGATAACCTAACCACACAAATCACTACACCCATTCAGGATATAACAAATAACATTAAGGCCGATTGCCATCAAGAAATCCACAAACAAATTACCGTTGCCAATCAAAATTTAACAACTACAGTTGACAAAAATATTAACAATATTAAAGAAATACAAAATAAACAGATTAATATGTCCACAAAAATGAACCAACTGCAAGGTAGCATCAATCAAAATACAGAAACCTGTAAAGCTTTAAACGGAACTCTACTAATCAAAAATCCACTCTGACTCAATTAAATCAAGAAATAAACGCTAATAAAATTACACATAATAGTCAATGGCAGATGACACAGGAAAAAATAACAGCATTAGAAAATCATATTCAACAACGACCTCAAGGGATTCAAACAGATAACCTCAACTCACATAGTATATTACAAGGACTGGGCAAATTTGATAATACTGATCGCCATTTGCAACCTCAACCATTCATTGATCAGATAAAATAGTACAAACTCTTGCACCTACCTCTTGGAGCATGTGGCGTCTTCGTTTGACTAGTTTATTGATTGGCGAACCCCTGATGTTCTTTCGGAGTAGAGCCCATGAATTACATCATTGGATGAGTTTGTAGCTGTCTTCCTGGAACAGTATTGGAGCAGAAGTAAACAGTTGGACGTGCTAGTGGACATTATATCATGCGATTTCAACCCTAACTTAGACGGTGCATGTACCACTTTCGTCACTGCCCTACAGTTTAAAAATTCTCAATTGAGCGAGCCCATTAATGAATCGGCATTAGCAAGTATTATTTTAAAGAAGCTACCGTATCAAGTTAGAATGGCACTCGCCACACAACCCATTACTGATTGCAAACAGCTGATAAATCATTTATATGGCATACAGTCTGTGATGGCAATATCAAACCACCGTTCAGACCAGAGATACGCACAAAATCAACATAACTCAAAAATTAATCAGTATAACAGCCAAAATTATGAACCGGTATCATATGATCGCTACCGATCTGCCCCTCAATTTGAACGCCGCTATGAGCACAAGCAAAATGGTAACTGGAATAATGAAAAATTTCAAAATCGCACAACCAACCACTATGCCCAGCAGAGCAACCGTAGGAATCACTATGATGGCCGTGATCGATTAACACAAATAATGATTACACTCAGAATAATCATAATAGAAATTATAAACCACCACCTCATCAAATTAGTACAACTTATACAATAGCGCATGCAACAGGATTAAACCAACAAAAAACACAAGATAACCCACCACCAGACACACAGAAGCCAATACAAGATAAACCACCACCAAAAACCAGCCGCAAGCAACAACCTATTTTAAGTATATTGTTTCCCGCCGAAGACCCATCACCGCAGGAAGAGCAACCCACACATCAAGAGACCGCCACTATGCATCCGCGCACCGAGCCTACACCCGCGCATCAATCAACCCCACAGCAGACCAAGGAACCCAGGATAGAGGACCAAGAGGATGACACCAGGGAGGACGGACTACAGGACAAGAGGAGCGACCACCGCAAGGCCCGGAGACGGAAGCGCCCGAGGACACCCGACCGGCATCAGGACGAGGAGGACGGACTACAGGACCGAAAGAAGAGCATGCATCGTAAGGCCCGGAGGCGGAAGAAACGGAGGGACCGCGCGCGCCGATGGAGGCCGCATGCACGCTTCAAGAGGCAGAGGAGGATACCGGACCGACACCGAGGAGGACAGGAGCGGACCGACGGCATGCATCCGCGGCACATACGTTTCAAGAGGGCAAACCAGCTATGTGACCGGCAAAATGGACCAAATGAATGGATTAAAAATGGAGCTGCTCATGAAACAAATATGGAATCATGCCTGGATAATAATGGAATGGATTACTTGTGGATATTGATGGACAGAAGGTGGTTAATAAAATCTAAAGAAATAAGGAATTATATTAATAAAATGGAGTACCGGGCTATTATATGTGGAGAGATTATATTATTAAAGAACTAATTAGTGTTTTGATTTATTGTATTGTGTGGATTACCATGTCTGTGATAATATTGAAAAGTGATGCTATTGATGTTATAATTAAGACCATGTTAGTGTTGAAGGAATTTGTTGACTGTTGGAAATCTTGTATGGTGAAATTGTTTGTTATTAAGGCCGTGATGTTTGCTAAAAAGTGTGATGTTAATGAAATAATGAAGGGGTTAATATTATTGATGAAGTTTATGGCCTATGAAAAATCTTGCTTTATGAAACTGTTTCCTGAGATGATAAGGTTGTTTATAAAGAAACTATGGTATATATCGATGTATTGAAGGGTGGATTTTCATTAAAAACATTGTGATTCTCAAATATTTTGAATTCAAATCCAGGGGCGCGTGTAAAATATCGAATTTGGGTAGATAAAAATCCCTAACCGAAATAGTAATAGGTCTGAAATAAAGTAACTGGCTAATATCGCCAAATAGATAATAATTAAGATTAGATAGCATCAGCTTGTTCTGGCTAAACGGTACAAAAACCTAAAAAGGATTTGAAAGGATTTGTTGCTAATAAATATATTATTATATAAAATATTTTGAAGATTGAGGTTAGGTATATGCATTCAGGGATCGGCGACCTAAAGATCGACCAAATCGAGCAACGTAGAATCTGACCAAAACCCCTTGGCAGAGCTCTATTGCAATCAAACAGTATGCAATGTGAAAAAACACATGATCACGTGGCTAACTATCAGGTAGCATGAAACAAATATTAGTGTATAGAATATTAGCTAGCATGTAGAGAGCATAAGTAAAAAACCAAATAAAAATAATTAAGTGTATTCAGGAAATAGGAGGTACCAGGCGCATGAATACTGAATCAAATTTGCATGCACCAATAGCACAACGGCAGTTAAGAGGCGGCAACTGTAGGCCAATTCAAAAATATTTCTATATATTTATATAAATGTTCTGGATTTATGTTAAAACATTGTATAGTCTATGTTATCGATATGGCTCGAAGGCAAAGAAATTATTAAACGCACTACCTAAGTAATAATTTGATATTTTTGTACGACCTATTTGAACCTAAATGGCGGAGGACTAAGATATTCAAATTTTATGTTAATTTGAAAGTCGGAAGTAAGATTTGTAAAATTGAGAAAGGAGAACCAGCACTCGCCAGCCAAATGCCACCATGAGAGGACCCCAAATATTTTAGAGCGTAGTACCTTGCTAATAAATTGTAAAAGTTAAAGTTAAATCAAATTATTAAATTTCTTAAAAGACTTTGTGATGCTATTGTAAAGCAGAAGTCATTTTCAATTTCAAATAAATTTATAACCCCTTGGAAGAGACGATTCCGGCTACCGTATTCCAGGACCATAAGGAGTTGGATCGACATCGGCGGCTTATAAGAAGATTTTCGACACGTGAGTGATAAATATTGAATTAGTGATGGGCGCCCTAGTGCTTCGAATCTATCTAATAATCAAAGCTAGCTCGCCGAAAGGGTTTTTATTATAAATTAAGAATTTAATAAGAGAAATACTTGCGCAAGTAAAATTAGTATTAAAGGTATTTTATTGAAGAAAAAATATAATGCAAAATATAATTACAACTCTCCTTTTTTGTCAAATCCTCATGGTATGATTTTTTTATGTCTTTCAATTGTATCAAGTTACATTTTTGGTTTCAATTTGTTTTCAGTGTTTATGTTGATGACGAGTTGATGCTGATTCGGTAAAATAAATGAAGTGATTAAATCATAAAATTATAGAGGATTGGAAGCCAACTGAATCCCTATAAATTTGAAATATTTTCCAGTTATCATGAATATAACACTACAAAGCAAATACAAAGACCTACCTCTTTCTAGGAAAACCCTATAATATAAAAACATTTCTGTTTAGACCGGGCTTTGAAGTTTGATTTCATGGAGTCAAATTCTTCGTTTGCCCTAATTTTTATTTAAACTTTATCAAGTGGCTCAATTCATTTCTTTGATGATGTTCAACTGTTTATTATATTGAACTGTATGATATAGCTTACTGTGTTGAATAAATGGATATCTTATCTTATCTGGCTTTTACATTACTGTACCTCATGGGATAAAGAATTATACATTTCAATCTTCACAAAACATATAAAATCTTCTTGAACTAACTGTGATAAGGAATCTGTTGAACAGGAACAGCTCTTTCAAAGTAGCCTTTTGTTTCTAGTTGATAAATATCTAATAAATATATTTTTGTTATTATAATTATCGGTATGATATAACAGATATATTCTCTTCATCCTCTCCTTTTTTGTCAAATCCTCATGGTATGATATGATACTCAGCAAATTTTTTTATGTCTTTCAATTGTATCAAGTTACATTCTTGGTTTCAATCCAACTGGTGTCTTGGAAAATATTAATAGAAGTTATTTCATGTACCTTTCATGCACTAATTGGTTCACTGTTGAACCGTTTGCTATATAGGCAGGTATGAATATTCCAATCAAATTCCATATTTACGATGATAATAGAAATTATCTGAATTCTTAAAGTTTATCACAACAATTGAAGCATAAGATTGGTGTGAATGATAAGAATATTATGATATAAGCATTACATATAAACATCGAGCTCTAAAACTATTTTTGGTTATTGAAAGGGATTCAAAATAAGGTAGCCTAACTATATTGGTAATGTTGGATATCGCATGCAAGCTATTAGATAGTGTGATAAAACTATCAAATTCTAATTCAACTTCTAAATTCTACATTTATATAGCGCATTTGAACAGTACTTCCACTAATAATAATAATTACATGCTCATATTTGCAAGTGATAAATAGCATTCTCCTAATTATAATGAGGTCTGTAAGCGATCATGATCGTGGGAAAATTGCGTACTGTACTATCATTAAAGCTTTTCATTATCATTAGAGCTGATAGGTGACAACTACAGTAGACAATCAAGGAAAATAACTGTCTTTGAATTTAGATCACAATATTATTACAATGCAACGGAACAGTTCTCTATTAATAGGTGAATTAGAAGACAATATCACGTTGATCATTACTATATACATTGACAAAATTACAAAAATAAATATCTGCTGCAGAAACCTTCCAACACGCTATAATCAGTATTTGGAAACGAATAAGACGCTATAATACTGAATTTACGTTATAAATTTGGCGAAGGAAACTAATAAATCTGGGCCGCAAAATAAATTTAATAGATTGACACGTTTCTTATGTTTATCTAAACTGTTATCATCAGTTGATTTGTTTTGATGATGTCTTATTTAAGTCTGATAGCAATAAAGAAGATTCTCTGCTAAGTGTGATCTGTGATGTCCACTTGATGCGATTGGGACCTCGTCATCTACCTCGTATTTGCGAGTGGCAATGTACAAATACACATTTGTATTTACTATTTGTAAATATTGTATTTACATTTGTAAATACTCATTCAAAAGAGACGAGAACCCTGGATATCTAAAAATGTATTGGTTTAGTTTTTCATCTCGCAATAAGTATTATATCATATATTTATTTTATAGTATACTATAATACTATAATAGCTAAGACGTGATTAACGTTTATCGATATCTGATTTTATAAGTAGATGAAAATATTATGAAATTACTGAATAATTGATGTGAAAATGATTAGTATTTTGTGGAACCCGTTTTTTAATGGAGTTATTTTTTTAAATTTCTATCGATTTTATATTTATTTATTCAATCATCCAACATAACTCAATTTCCAGGAGAGTACCACAGGATTAAGACAAAATTGTTCAAATTCCAATTTATACGACAGTCCAAATGTACCTATGTTATGTGACACTTCCAATTTTTTTAATTAAACTGCAATTTACAATTCAATACAATCGAAAAACACAAATTATTTGATTTAAAAGAAGCCTACTTTTAAAACGAATTTAATCTATATTACAAACAATTGAGAATTCCAAACTTTGAAGCAGATATATTTTGAGACCAAAAGACAAACACATGAATACTTATCATAGCTAACTTTTTAGAGCGTATTTTTTTTAATTATTGCAGATGAAGGAGTACATAGTTCACGTACCATCGACACTCAGATGTATCGAAAATCTCAAATCACAAGAATCGTCAAGTAATGGTACTCTAGAACATGGTAAAATAGGTCAATTTCCACACAGAAAAAAACTAAACATGTAGAGGACACATTAAAAGAAAATTTTTGTAACTAACTATTGTATGTAATTGTAATTTATCCAATATTTTCAGTAATTGATGTAGTAGTTTTAGTTTTTTCAAATAAACATTTATTTATTTATTTACATACAAAGGTCTGTCAATAAATTACAGTTTTAACGAATCAACCGATCATGTAATAATCCCACTTGGATGTATTTTATTTGCAGATAACCTCAGCTATGTAACCAAAAAGAGAGTAAATAATGGAGACGCAACAAGTTCATAATCCATGGAGAGCCGATTTTTGAGAGCAATTTTCGTCGTTGTTTCCCCCTATAACCATTCATTGCAGTAATAAAGCACGGAAGAGGCGAATTGGCGGTCATTCAAACTGGAAAACTTCTCTCGTTGCCGTGAGAGGGGAATCTAACCAACTCACTCAAAATTCCACTCGAAACCGTGTTTTCAATTTCCAAATAAAAGTGACTTCATGCAAAGGATTGACTTATTTTTTAAACAGTATTATATTATTGCACAGCTTCGATACAATTATGTAATGTTTAGACTCTTATATTCCAACTAGCAAGAACCCGTGCTTCGCAAGGATCTATTTTAAAACTTGACAAAATGAAAACTTGACGTAATGAAATTTTGAAGAATTGAGAATAGGCCTATAACCATCCTTGGTTATTTAAGAATCTATAAGCAAAATTTCAAGTTAATTAGTCCAGTAGTTCAGACGTGATGATGCGTCAAACATAATTTTCCTATCCCGTATGTGCATAAGCCAGCTCTTTACTTTATATAATTAACGATATAGTAGATGTAGTAGATATGCAAGAGATAGGACTGTGGAACAGAATAGTGGTGAAACTATGATAGCGCCAGAAGTGTCTCAAACACAATAGTAGGTACTACATGACTTTTTGAAAGTGATTTTAAAAAATGTTAAAACAAAAAACTGAATCCTTATCATTCTACCTCCATTTAGAGAGGCTTTTGTTTGAGCCGAATGGAAATCTATTTATAAAAAATGAATGTCTGTTTACGTGTGTTTGTTTGTATGTTTGTTTGTTCCCTGTAGACTTGAAAACCACTTGACATAACAGCATGAAACTTTGGGAATATGTTGTGGGTTGGTTTCTGAACAGAAATTTTAATAGGGGGGGGGGCTAATAATTATTATTTATTAATCCATTCTACAGACATTATGTTTTCGAAATTTTCGGCCGAGCGGCTACTGAAGAACGAAAAGATGATCATGATTCAAGATCATATTGTGATAATATGATTTAGCATCTAAGGTTACCAGCTGTAATAAACATATCACCCTGTGATAAATTATTGTGTACTGGTATTAAAACGGTAGTTTAGAGTTGAAGTGTAGTTGATTGGTACCAGCTGTTGATAATGATTCCTTAGAAGACCTATACAAAAAATTATCACTCCCCTATCATTGAGAAACTGGAAAATGTTTAAAAAAATTATCACCTAATGAAAGAGAGTATATATTGTATAGTATATATGTATAGTATTCATATTGCATTCATTAATTACTGAAGAATGAAAGAATAATTCACAATTTTTTGAATTTAGCTTAGCTTATATTCATCCTAAAATGGAAAGAATATGGAATTCTGTGTGATTCATCGTACATCGCATATTTCCTGGACCATATATCGACAATCTACAGCTATGAAAACCTTGAATATTTTTCTTTGAAACACTGATATAACATTTTTTTTTAATTGAAAACTTTACTGATAGATATTACTACCAATTGATTGAGAAGAATAATATGTTTTCGGAATAATGAATGCTGCATGACTAAGCACATAGGAAGTCCGTATTGAGATGTAAATGAACATGTTGATTGTCAGATAAATTTAATGATTCACCAAATAAAGTCGAGTGTAACATGAGATACATTGGCGGTACGAAGTTCGCTGGGTAAGCTAGTTGTAAATTAAGCTTTATTATTAATAGACAACGCTGAAAAAGACAGGCTCAATCACCAGGAATTCTATAAATCTGTAGAACGTTTACCACGTAAAACACGTGGTAAGCTCGCGCTCTCAATCAACGCAAAATCAATTCGATCAGCTAATTGATGAAATTGTTTTAAGCTTTCCAATGATTACAACATGTGTTAGAATATCATGTGTCAATTATCTCAGTTCCATATGGAGTTCACCTTACCATAAGCTTACTTAATAGGATCCTATTTCATCCTTTGAAACCCTTATAGGCAAAATATCTCAAAATCCGTTCTTAGTGCGCGTCTAGCATGTTTGAAGAATATTTGTGCAAAGTTTTTAGCCTGTAGGCCAATTAGTTTGAGCTGTAGTGTGATTTTACATCAAAATTTTCGAAAAGTGCCCTCTCCTGAACCCCCCTGTGCTTCTGATTGGAATTTTTCTGCATAGATCTGATTTTTTTCATACCTGAACGAAAAAGTTCCTCATGACTTTGCTGTGCAATGAACGGTTAAAAAGTGAAAATTTTGGGGGTCCCAGCTCCCTCAGGGGGGGGCAGATTTCTGAAAATCTTTTTGTAGTGGATGTTTTGAGGCTACAATAAACAATTGTGCGAAATATCAAGTTTTTAGGCTTAGTAGTTTGGGCTGTGGTGTGATTTCAGTTTGTCGGGGCTTAGCCTTTTAGATAGCCTCTACCTTTTAGGTAGAAAAGAAGAAGAAGAAGAAGAAGAAGAAGAAGAAGAAGAAGAAGAAGAAGAAGAAGAAAATAGATTATTATGAAGCTTTGGCCTGTGATCTGTATAAATGTCCTGTAACAACTAAAGGTGCGTCCACACATGCCGAACTGAACCTCGAACCGCGCAGCAAACCGTGCATTCCTCCGAGCATCTTGCCTTTCAACGAACATGAGCATATGTTTCATAATGTTAAAAATCAGCTGTTAATAATTCGCCGTACCGCACTCCGAACCATTCGCCGTGCCGCTTGCCTCTGTTCTAACTGCTCGCCTCACCTCACTCCGAACGCTGAACTTTTCAGCCAATCAGAGCCCTCGATTACAATTCGCCGTGCAGCTTTCTCCACAATATTTTGGCTATCCATCACAAAAAGAAAACATGCGAACATGAATACAGTATGGGCAATTTTTTATTTGATTAAATTCATGTTTTGAAGAATTCATTGTTACGAATGATAAATTGATAGGAGCTTATAAATATTTTCTAATTCAAATGAAATAACTTCTGAAAAAATAATGATTGGATAAATACTTGAGATTTTGCACGATTGTTTATGGTAGCCTGAAAACATCCACTAAGAAAGGATTTTCAGAAATTTGCCCCCCTGAGGGAGCTGGGGCCCCCCAAAATTTTGTACTTTTTAACCGCTCATTGCACAGCAGTCATGAGGAACTTTTTTGTTCAGCTACGAGAAAAAATTAGATCTATGCAGACAAATTTAGATCAGGAGCACAGGGGGGTCCAGGAGGGGGCATTTTTCGAAAATTTTGATGTAAAATCACACTACAGCTCAAACTAATTGTCCTACAGACTTGAAACTTTGCAAAAATATTCTTCAAACATGCTAGAAGCGCACTAAGAACGGATTTTGAGATATTTTGCCTCTAAGGGTTTCAAAGGATGAAAAAGGATCCTATTAAGTAAGGTTATGAACATGGTAAGGTGAGTGCCATATGGAAATGAGATAATATTTATTTATTGACATATGATATTCTAACATATGTTGTAATCATTGGAAATAACAAAATAATATGATAGAAATTCAAAAAAGAACATCTGTTCTATTATTGCTTTCTACCTGATTCCACTCAACCTCAATAATATTGTTCTGATAATTGATAAATATGTTTAATAATATTATTATTATTATTGATATAATAAAAGTATTGTTTTAATAATTAATTATTATCATTGATATAATAATAGTATTGTTTTGGTTATCAATAAATATTTTTATTTTCACAAACTCTGTATAATTTATAATGGTGAATGTGAAACATCTGCATCAAAGAAATTATCTCAAAAACATATGTTTAGGAGAACCATAGTTTTGAACTTCGTTCTCCTGATGGAATGTATAAGCCTACACGTGGCATTGTATTATTAATTTTTCAGCTAGAACAGTTTTTTGAGACTGCTAAATAAACGTCTACAGTTTCATCAATGCTGTATCGGCAATATGAAAACTCATGCAGTTAATATGTCTTTAAATAAAGGTGTTGATATCTACATGATAATTATTCTCTACCATTTTTATTTAATTAAAATTTCAAAATTATTCAAGCCTTGATAGAATGATTGACTCACTATTACAGTCAGTCGAAAATTTTAATATTGAAATGAGGGTATTTTGGCAAGCTGAACAAAAAAGTAAGGTCCTATGCACCTTTTTGATATTATTTCTTCAAATGAAAAATGAGTTTTGTTGGTTGTCAAAACTCCCCCTGGAAGAGAACTATTCATTTTATCCTATCTTTTAGTAAAATAACAATGATTTCTGCATTGAATAACATCTATCTTGTCAACAAGAATCGAGCTCTTTGTGAATTCAGATGTGACCTACACTTTAGATTTATATAGATCTATTAATTCATGGAAATTGAAGTACTTTTTTCAGTTAGTTGATGAAATTGATTAACAATAGAGAAAATGATTGTAATTTCATCAATACAGAATTAGTTGAATGAATTGTCGATGTACTGAGTTCTTGGTCAACAATAATTCAATATTGGTATTTATCCAATCATTATTTTTTTCAGAAGTTATTTCATTTGAATTAGAAAATATTTATAAGCTCCTATCAATTTATCATTCGTAACAATGAATTCTTCAAAACATGAATTTAATCAAATAAAAAATTGCCCATACTGTATTCATGTTCGCATGTTTTCTTTTTTGTGATGGATAGCCAAAATATTGTGGAGAAAGCTGCACGGCGAATTGTAATCGAGGGCTCTGATTGGCTGAAAAGTTCAGCGTTCGGAGTGAGGTGAGGCGAGCAGTTAGAACAGAGGCAAGCGGCACGGCGAATGGTTCGGAGTGCGGTACGGCGAATTATTAACAGCTGATTTTTAACATTATGAAACATATGCTCATGTTCGTTGAAAGGCAAGATGCTCGGAGGAATGCACGGTTTGCTGCGCGGTTCGAGGTTCAGTTCGGCATGTGTGGACGCACCTTTAGTTGTTACAGGACATTTATACAGATCACAGGCCAAAGCTTCATAATAATCTATTTTCTTCTTCTTCTTCTTCTTCTTCTTCTTCTTCTTCTTCTTCTTCTTCTCTTCTTCTTCTTCTTTTTCTACCTAAAAGGTAGAGGCTATCTAAAAGGCTAAGCCCCGACAAACTGAAATCACACCACAGCCCAAACTACTAAGCCTAAAAACTTGATATTTCGCACAATTGTTTATTGTAGCCTCAAAACATCCACTACAAAAAGATTTTCAGAAATCTGCCCCCCCCCTGAGGGAGCTGGGACCCCCAAAATTTTCACTTTTTAACCGTTCATTGCACAGCAAAGTCATGAGGAACTTTTTCGTTCAGGTATGAAAAAAATCAGATCTATGCAGAAAAATTCCAATCAGAAGCACAGGGGGGTTCAGGAGAGGGCACTTTTCGAAAATTTTGATGTAAAATCACACTACAGCTCAAACTAATTGGCCTACAGGCTAAAAACTTTGCACAAATATTCTTCAAACATGCTAGACGCGCACTAAGAACGGATTTTGAGATATTTTGCCTATAAGGTTTCAAAGGATGAAATAGGATCCTATTAAGTAAGCTTATGGTAAGGTGAACTCCATATGGAACTGAGATAATTGACACATGATATTCTAACACATGTTGTAATCATTGGAAGCTTAAAACAATTTCATCAATTAGCTGATCGAATTGATTTTGCGTTGATTGAGAGCGCGAGCTTACCACGTGTTTTACGTGGTAAACGTTCTACAGATTTATAGAATTCCTGGTGATTGAGCCTGTCTTTTTCAGCGTTGTCTATTAATAATAAAGCTTAATTTACAACTAGCTTACCCAGCGAACTTCGTACCGCCAATGTATCTCATGTTACACTCGACTTTATTTGGTGAATCATTAAATTTATCTGACAATCAACATGTTCATTTACATCTCAATACGGACTTCCTATGTGCTTAGTCATGCAGCATTCATTATTCCGAAAACATATTATTCTTCTCAATCAATTGGTAGTAATATCTATCAGTAAAGTTTTCAATTAAAAAAAAATGTTATATCAGTGTTTCAAAGAAAAATATTCAAGGTTTTCATAGCTGTAGATTGTCGATATATGGTCCAGGAAATATGCGATGTACGATGAATCACACAGAATTCCATATTCTTTCCATTTTAGGATGAATATAAGCTAAGCTAAATTCAAATAATTGTGAATTATTCTTTCATTCTTCAGTAATTAATGAATGCAATATGAATACTATACATATATACTATACAATATATACTCTCTTTCATTAGGTGATAATTTTTTTAACATTTTCCAGTTTCTCAATGATAGGGGAGTGATAATTTTTGTATAGGTCTTCTAAGGAATCATTATCAACAGCTGGTACCAATCAACTACACTTCAACTCTAAACTACCGTTTTAATACCAGTACACAATAATTTATCACAGGGTGATATGTTTATTACAGCTGGTAACCTTAGATGCTAAATCATATTATCACAATATGATCTTGAATCATGATCATCTTTTCGTTCTTCAGTAGCCGCTCGGCCGAAAATTTCGAAAACATAATGTCTGTAGAATGGATTAATAAATAATAATTATTAGCCCCCCCCTATTAAAATTTCTGTTCAGAAACCAACCCACAACATATTCCCAAAGTTTCATGCTGTTATGTCAAGTGGTTTTCAAGTCTACAGGGAACAAACAAACATACAAACAAACACACGTAAACAGACATTCATTTTTTATAAATAGATTTCCATTCGGCTCAAACAAAAGCCTCTCTAAATGGAGGTAGAATGATAAGGATTCAGTTTTTTGTTTTAACATTTTTTAAAATCACTTTCAAAAAGTCATGTAGTACCTACTATTGTGTTTGAGACACTTCTGGCGCTATCATAGTTTCACCACTATTCTGTTCCACAGTCCTATCTCTTGCATATCTACTATATCTACTATATCGTTAATTATATAAAGTAAAGAGCTGGCTTATGCACATACGGGATAGGAAAATTATGTTTGACGCATCATCACGTCTGAACTACTGGACTAATTAACTTGAAATTTTGCTTATAGATTCTTAAATAACCAAGGATGGTTATAGGCCTATTCTCAATTCTTCAAAATTTCATTACGTCAAGTTTTCATTTTGTCAAGTTTTAAAATAGATCCTTGCGAAGCACGGGTTCTTGCTAGTAGATCTATATAAATCTAAAGTGTAGGTCACATCTGAATTCACAAAGAGCTCGATTCTTGTTGACAAGATAGATGTTATTCAATGCAGAAATCATTGTTATTTTACTAAAAGATAGGATAAAATGAATAGTTCTCTTCCAGGGGGAGTTTTGACAACCAACAAAACTCATTTTTCATTTGAAGAAATAATATCAAAAAGGTGCATAGGACCTTACTTTTTTGTTCAGCTTGCCAAAATACCCTCATTTCAATATTAAAATTTTCGACTGACTGTAATAGTGAGTCAATCATTCTATCAAGGCTTGAATAATTTTGAAATTTTAATTAAATAAAAATGGTAGAGAATAATTATCATGTAGATATCAACACCTTTATTTAAAGACATATTAACTGCATGAGTTTTCATATTGCCGATACAGCATTGATGAAACTGTAGACGTTTATTTAGCAGTCTCAAAAAACTGTTCTAGCTGAAAAATTAATAATACAATGCCACGTGTAGGCTTATACATTCCATCAGGAGAACGAAGTTCAAAACTATGGTTCTCCTAAACATATGTTTTTGAGATAATTTCTTTGATGCAGATGTTTCACATTCACCATTATAAATTATACAGAGTTTGTGAAAATAAAATATTTATTGATAACCAAAACAATACTATTATTATATCAATGATAATAATTAATTATTAAAACAATACTTTTATTATATCAATAATAATAATAATATTATTAAACATATTTATCAATTATCAGAACAATATTATTGAGGTTGAGTGGAATCAGGTAGAAAGCAATAATAGAACAGATGTTCTTTTTTGAATTTCTATCATATTATTTTGTTATTTCCAATGATTACAACATATGTTAGAATATCATATGTCAATAAATAAATATTATCTCATTTCCATATGGCACTCACCTTACCATGTTCATAACCTTACTTAATAGGATCCTTTTTCATCCTTTGAAACCCTTAGAGGCAAAATATCTCAAAATCCGTTCTTAGTGCGCTTCTAGCATGTTTGAAGAATATTTTTGCAAAGTTTCAAGTCTGTAGGACAATTAGTTTGAGCTGTAGTGTGATTTTACATCAAAATTTTCGAAAAATGCCCCCTCCTGGACCCCCCTGTGCTCCTGATCTAAATTTGTCTGCATAGATCTAATTTTTTCTCGTAGCTGAACAAAAAAGTTCCTCATGACTGCTGTGCAATGAGCGGTTAAAAAGTACAAAATTTTGGGGGGCCCCAGCTCCCTCAGGGGGGCAAATTTCTGAAAATCCTTTCTTAGTGGATGTTTTCAGGCTACCATAAACAATCGTGCAAAATCTCAAGTTTTTAGGCTCAGTAGTTTGGGCTGTGGTGTGATTTCAGTCTGTAGGGGCTTAGCCTTTTATAAGTATAGAGATTGTCACCACTGAAATGATCATTATAATTATTATTGTCCCAGTTTTCATACTTTTGAGAAATCGTGCCGAACAATCTTGTAACTATTAACTTGTAACAAAAATTATAGTAACTATGACTACTATAATTTTTGCACCAGAGCGAAAGAGCATGCAATTTCCAGTTTATTCATTTTGAAGTATGTAGCCCAATCCTTACTTTATAAATCTTCAGAAGTCAATGTTTATGGAAAATGTGAAGAATATCACCAACACTGATACATATGAGGCTTGATGGCTTGATTTGAGACAGTCAGCCAGAAATTATTATTATTTCGTATACTAATAAGTTAGAAATGCGTGGACGTTCTGAAATGAATGCAAACATTTCCATAAATTTTCTAGTGAATTTAGCGAATTCAACTTATATTAATATTTAATAACACTTAAATTCAACCCAAATATTTTTCCTTTGAATGATTAATTTTGTAAAAGCATAGTGTATCTCATGTAAAGTGTGGGCCATTATGAGGCCAACGTAATTTAAGAGCTCCGCAAATAGCATTAATGTAGAATATTCTCATGTGATTTTTATTCACATTTTCATTGAATCCAAAAAGGGTCCGAATTTGGAAGAGAGCTAAGAATGCTTATTTCAATCATCACTTTTGTACGGTTCATCAGTGTGACAACTTACAGTCAAATAAAACTCAATTTTTATTAATTTATTTCTAGAATGGAACGTTTATTTGAGTATGAAACGACTTGAAGTTTTCAATATATCCATAGAAAAATCTAGAAACGATTCTGGTGATCTAAGTTTACTAGCCTTTAATGATAAAAAATAGTCATGATAAATTTTTGCCGTTATATAGATAATCACCACAATGATTACCTCCACTTCTACACAGAAGTTGAAGAATAATTTATTGAAATTACCTATTTCCACAGAGTAAAACTTGAAAGGAGATCCCAAAACTTTATCACTCACTGGAACATTCATTGGAATCTTTAAAATCATACCTCAATTTTAAATATAATTTAATTCTAGTAGATAAACGCCTCCACTCTTATATGGAGGCAAATCATAGGAGAATACAGCTTCCATATGGATATTAATGCGGAAATAACTTCTTTGGACTAAATTCTACAAAATAAAAAATGTAGGCTTCGAATATTCTGCCATCTCAATATTATATGTTAGTGTGATTGTCTCATCCTGATTCATATCAATGAGACGCTGAATTAATCTGATAGCCATTTTTTATGTTAAATAAAAAGACAAAGAAACTGTCGAAAAGTAGAATTTACAATAGTAATAGTTTTTGACAATTTCTCAGTGTTTCTATTTAATATGAATAATTACCACAATATCAACTTCTCAACTACACAAAAAGTTATTTTCGATGTATTCAAATAGTTATTTGAGTTGAAGATAATTACTAAACAGCATCAATAAGTTTGAACATTGTTCACCACAAAAATTAATAATGACGTTGAATTCTATTATGTTTGTTTATAACAAATTCTAATTACTTCCAGTATTAAAGTTATAGACCAAGCGGCTTCATTGCAAGATCTGTAAATCGAACACCTTTAATATTCATGCAACATGAATATTATTTTTTTTACAAAATAAAATTAATAGGTTCTACATATAGAATTCCATCTTTGCCATATTATATTTATTCGCAGATATCAAAATTATTATTTTTCATCAATTAATTGGTTGTTGATTGGGAATAGTAATAGACAGATATGTAAATACAGTAGTTCTATTTGAAATACAGTCGAACCTCTGTATGAAGAAGTCGATTATCCAGACAAAAAATTCGCTGCAGAGAGGTATTCGTTATTGAGAGGTTGTTTTGTCAAGAAAACTGCCACGATCTTATGGATCTTGTAATATCGTATCACGGCGGTAAATAAATGAATATGGGACATACATTGATTGCCAAGAAGCTTGATTTGTACTATTAGTTGAGTTTAATCAACGTACTCAGTAGCAATATTTTTCAACTCCATTCACCAAAGTTATTTTACTAATTTTTACACTACTTGAATGAAAAATACTAAGATATTGTCAAAAAACCACTGATTTATTGAAATTAGAAAGACCGGTTTCGGTTATTACACCATTGTCAATCTCTGATAAACTCAGTTTAATTATTATAAACTCAGTTTATATATCTTAGTCTTTTTCATTCAATATGAATAATTACCACAATATCAACTTCTCAACTACACAAAAGTTTTACACTACTATTAGATTGAACACAAAATACGGTAATGTTGTCAAAAACTTCACTATACATACTATAATAACTAAACTTTCCTATTTTTTAATGTTTTATTTGAGAAAGTGAGTAATTTTCGGATGAATTCTGCATTTGAATAAAACTTTATGTTCAATAAACGACTCACATATATTCAAAATAGTCGAACATGTTGTCTGGTACTATTTTTCAGTTTTAATCCTTGCCTGTTATTTTGAAAGCTTCTAGAACTTCTTGATCTCTCGGATTCTTCTCCTCAGGCTCGTCACAGCCATCATCATCATAGTCAGTTCGAAGAATTGAAATGTGTGACAAAAGCAAGAATGGGAAAGTCCTGTCATTCACCTACCTGGTCTACAAATGACAAGTTCTTGGAATTCAATTTCCAGTAACTTGCATTCAATTTCCGACATGTGTTTCAACCTCTATTGACCACCCTACCACTCTATCTTCTTCCTACCTGAATTGCCATTATTTTCAGTCTATTGACCTTTCTGCTGAAACTCAACAATTCCTCAAAAATGACCGTCTGTTTCCTATACACACTTCATTTTGTATGTTGGAGCCTAGAGAAAACTTTGTTGTTGAGAGGTCTGAAATTCGTTAAATAAGCATCCAGAACTCTAAAATGTCATGGGACCAGGTGAAAATTCGTTGTGTAGAGGATTTCGTTAAGTGAAGGTTCGTTATAGAGAGGTTTGACTGTATATTCAAGATGAAGAGTCGTTGACCTTCTTCCAAGTTCTTAACAAGGAATCAATGATTGACAGTTGTGTAACAGTATCCATACATAATCTTTAATTGGTCTTAATTTAGTATCTGCACCGAAATGGATTACATGATTTCACTTTCATTACGGTATGTAGCCTGTGCGTGAGAAAACTATTTGGAAGATTTTATAGAATGTGAATTTCTCTATTAATTATGAATTTTGACTGCAATCATTATTGAGTTCATCATGCCTTGTTAAAGGGTCGATAAGATATTTAATTTACTATATGGATCAGAACTGTAAAATTAATTGAATTATATTCTATTATAAACAAAAATATGGTGCTATGTGTGATTATTTACAGCCTTATTAAAGTCCTTGAAATGGCAGATACTTGAAGACGTTCCTTTATTGGGAAAAAGGAATTCTTCAAGTCGAATTAACAAATCAGATCTCTTAAATAGTCGAGCCACATCAACATAAATATCAATATCAACATCAAATCTAGACGAGACTTATTTGGAACTATATTGTTTAAATGAGCTTATATTTAAAAATAAGCCAAGATATAAGAATTATTTCAGACATATATGACATAACATTATGTCATTATCATCTTATATCTGTTATAAGATCTTCATCTTATATCATCATATTATCTGTTATATTTATTATTTTTTGTATGAGACAAATATAACACTGTTATAATACTTTTCGTAACCTTGTTCAAGCTTCCTGATAATAAATTATTTATGTTAATTAGAAATCTTATTTTCTTCGGATAGGTACTATTCTCAAATACCAAGGAGTATGGATCCTGTTCTATTTTGACAAATAGTAATCAGAATGTGGCTTGAACGTTGAATATCATTCTTCTGATTTTTCTTTGCACTAAGATGTCTATTGAGTTTTCTATTAAGACAGATACTTTATAGTCAATCGTGAGTTGAAAATTTTTATCGCAATACGAAACATGAATTTACTTACAGATTGAATAATCAATATGCTACAACAAATAAGATCATGATCTTCAGTGTGTTGCACACAAATGAGTGCAACTGATCAACGAGTATCGTTTCAACTCATGTGCAACACACCATTAGGATTCATGATTTATAGGATTCTGATTTAGCAGCATTTTCAATCACTTGAGTTATATGGTCTGTCTCTATGGACCACTTATCATGGTGATAATTTTAATCATACACTCTACATTCGTTTCGAAAAATTTATAGTTTGTAGTGATTCCAAATTCCTCCTAGTTTACCACAACCACATAACAACAAGAAGTGGTAAACAATTGGAAATAATATTTATTTTACTAACTTGTACCTATATCATTTTTAAGGCAAATAAAAAATGGATTTTAATTTGTATTCTTCTAGGCAAGAATTAATCTCATGTATGTGCCTGTTCACTGATACTTAAATATTATGCCAATCACATTCCACGTCTGTAAAGGTCGTTATCCACCTAGCTAGAAATACATCTGCAGAAGACGGAGCCGTTCTATCTCCCAATGTTGAAAGCTACACTACGCTGGTGTGAACGGGACAGATTCGAACCGTGAATGAATTGGGAGATAGGATGGCTACTTCTTCCGAAGACGTATTCCTTGCTACACGTAGCTGTGTGTGTGTGACGACCCTATTATTGACAAAAGGCATTGCATTCTGAAATTATAATGATAATTCAAACTGTACAGTTATTGGTGCATTTTTTTAACACTCAAAGAGATATTTTTAGTGATGCAGAACGACTCAACACAATTTTCTCCCTCATCGGTCAATATTTTTAAATTATTCCATATTAATAGTTTTTGCTACTCCTACCTAGAATATAGGTAGGCTACTATGATAGCTTCAATTCATTTTCAGTTCAATATAATTCAAGAAGATTTCATCGGAAATATTTGAAAAGTAATATGACTATACTATACCAATATGAAACTCTCCTCAAATTGAACAAGAATTTTTTTTTTAAATATAGAGTTGCATAATATTTGAAAAAAATGTAATTGATTGTAGAAGCTGGGAGAACGTGAATTAAAAGTAGAGCGTTTTGATTCAATATGTATTTTATTTTATAAATTTTGCTTATTTTTCGATATAACTGTAATAATTATTTACAAAATAAACATCGCTCGATAACAAATTGGCAAGTAAGATATTTACATGAATACATAACACATTAAAATCAATAATATTACATAAATGGGCAGCAGTGGTCACTATACACGTGTACACACCGTATTAATAACAATAAAACCGACTAGGTAAAAAACACCTATAATATTATAATACTTATTATTTTGAAAATGAGATATATCTTTGGCTGGTCTCGAATTAGCTAAGTAGAGAGTATTCTGAAATCCGGATGTAATAAATATGAGAGATTACACACAGTTCGATGTATTGACCAAAACCAATTATTGGAATAATAATAGAACGACAATCAATTTTCTCGTCAGTAACTCAGTAAGTTAGTGTGAATTCGTTTAGTAATTTGAGTTGGAATTCAGATTTTAAGAATACTGATTTCTTTGGAAATTGTAGAGTCAATAAAAAATAAGTTCATGAAATTAAGAAAAATTATCGCCTCAAAAATAAAAAAGTCAGTCTAATTTTCAATACAATTTGCTCATAAATAGGGAAGTCTGAATGCTATATAATGATTAAATGAGATCACTTTCACCCAATTAATTAACCAATGACTCATACGATTCCATTGAGTTCAATTGTAGATATCATCCTATGAGCTAGGCTAGGGGGTTTGACACTGAGTCAAGTTGAACCTAGGACTATCTAAACCAAAATAATATTAATTATAAGTACATACAAAATTAACGTAGCATCATTGTAAGATACTGAGAATGGGTATGTATTTTGAAACACATTGATATTATCATGGCACATTGAATTCGGATAAAAAGAACGATTTCACTGAGTACACCACTAATTATATAGTATTATAACATAATTTGCGGTATATTCTAAGTATTCAGATAACAGTATGTTGCAATGTATAGGTAAGTCACATAAGCACAAATTCGTTGCACACAAGTTATTATAGAAGCTTCAATTCAAAATCACAATTAACCACAGAATAATCGTTGAAAAACGAGCATGGTAGGCTCCACAAGCCAGCATTGATAAAGCAGGCAAATTGAAAAATATCATTAAGATGTCAGTTTCACCGAAATTAATATTTATAATATTTGACTATGGATAGTGAACATATCTGATACCATCAATTTAATTATGGCAGTATAAAACACAAGAGGGTAGCTCTTGGAAACTAATGTAGTATTTCAATGTTCTTGGAATTTACCTTTTTGAAGAATCACTTGGAGGTTTGAATCAGCGCACTTTATCAAACCAAGAAGGTTTATAATGAAAACATGCTACTGGTGATCCTATAGTGATTTTGATTATAGGTTTTAGCTGTACAGGGAACACTATTGAACATGTGATGCATTTTCAGTATTGTGGCTGGCTTGTTGAAGCAACCATTCAGGCTCAATGATTGGAAAGTTGCACCAGATCGTCGTTAATTATGTAAAATATATCACGATTGTCACTATGTAATAGGTGAAGGTGGTGCACGCCTTACCTTGGTCGTAGGTCAGTCTTTAACGATAGAAACTAAGCGCTGCGTTCGGGTCAGTAGATGACGGAGACGGGCCTCCTGAGCTGGTCGAGGTCGGACTGGTGAGGGCCGTCACCGGGGCTGGGGGGGCTCTGCTGGCCGGAGCCGCCGAACAGGAAGTGCGGGGGCGGCGGCTGGAAGAGGGCGGACAGTGGCGGTGGAGGCGGCTGGAAGGTCTTGGGGGTGGAGGTCGGGTACAGCGACGAGTAGAACGAGCTGACCACTGCGGCCGCCGCCGATGAGGTCTTCGGTGACTCGTGCGGTTGTTGGTGGCCAGGTTGTTGCTGATGTTGTTGTTGTTGCTGTTGTTGCTGGTGATGCTGCACCTGGGACTGGACCAGCTTGGATAGGTGCACGGCGTCGAATGCCGAACCGAAGTAGGGCGGCAGAGGCGGGTAGTCGAGTGGATGGTGGTTGGAGGGTGCCGCGAAGTACGGAGGCAGCGGGAAGCTGGGGAATGCGGCCTGGGCAGCAGCCGACCCGTGGCCGACCGGAGAGGAGGCCTTCGGACCGCCACCGGCTGACTTGGGCTTCCTGCGAGGTCTGTACTTGTAGTCGGGATGCTCCTTCATGTGCATCGCTCGCAGTCGCTTGGCCTCGTCGATGAACGGCCTCTTCTCCATCTCGGTGAGCAGCTTCCACTCGGCACCCAGTCGCTTCGATATTTCCGAGTTGTGCATTTTGGGGTTATCCAGGGCGATCTTGCGGCGCTGAATGCGCGACCACACCATGAACGCGTTCATCGGCCGCTTGATGTGCTGCTCGCCAGCGTGGGCTGACTCCATTCCGGGGAAGCCGAAGTGCGGTCCGGCCATGACAAGAGTGTGACGGTGACTGAGGAGGCAACTGAGCTTGTACCCGAGCGAGGGGCGTTGGGGCCTCTCGACCAGGGGGCGGGGCCTACTGCAACCAACCGACTGCTGCGCCGCCCCGTTCCAGGTACTCAATCCCGACCCCTCTCTCTATCCATTCACTATCATAAATCAGGCTCACTCGCTCCTACCTTCTCTCTCACCCGTAACGAGTTTATTATACGGATTATAGTGCGTATGTTTACCGTCTCTTCTTCAACCAACCCTTAACTTGAGAAGCTCTAGCCTCTTGTCTCCTTGCACATGTAGTACACGGGCACTAAGTGCGACAACGATCATCCCAACAAAACAAAAATTAAATCGTTCTTTAAGCTAAGACCTGAGCTTGATATATATCACCTCGTGTAAAACGAGAATAACTTATTCTGAGCACGCATATCTTTGCGTGATGACTTCTTAATATCTAAATCAACCACAACTCTACACCATGTTTACCTAGGGAAAAATTGCTCCTCCTTAGAACAATACAAGTGAATTCAGTAGGCAATAAAGCATGAATAAATGAACATTATTCTTTATTTACTGCATAATTATTATAGTTGATTGAAAAGACTTGAGATTATTACAACCACTTATAATTATTGATCATTTCTGATAGAGTAGTTTCTTCTCTTTAAAATCCACAATGATTTCTCACCTTCAAATGATAGCCTCAAAAATATAAATGATATTCTGTCATCTATTGAAGCAAGCTTTGTTAATATTAGAAGTCAAGAAGCAAGGCATGTTTCAATATTATGATACAAATTTTTATTATAACATTCATAATAGATTTTCTTTTTACCAATAGTGATTTCATAATTCAATTCATGCGGTTGGTTAAGAAGTGGAATATTTCCATCTTCTGTTTATTAATTAATTTATTAATGTCAATAAATAGAAAAAAAATTTTTTAAATTGTTCATTCATTCAAGTACTATTCGACCTCGATTCAACATTTCAACTGACAAAACTCAAATAATTATTTTATAACTCTTTTGTTGTGATAAAAAAAGATAGGACATAGACTAGTTTGGGGAGACTATAAAGTCCCATTCTTCAATACCAAAACAAGATTGGTGCGTAATAAACCTCCTTTCTGTTTGACTGATGAAGATTGAATCATTCCTGATATCTTGGTCCATGGTATGCTTAATGACCCATCAAGATATAATTGTATCATATATACTAGTAGTTCTGTGAACAGTAGACCTCACGCTGTATTCTCATCCACAAGTACCTGATTGAAACTATAGACCTTATGGAAATACAGCAATAGACTGGCTTCTCCACACATCTGTGTAATCACTTGTCAGCTGATTTATGATGAATAATTCTATAGTCTGATTTTTACTCTAATATTGGCGTAAGAAGGAGGCTACTTTTCCCTTCTATATTATACTTGAAATGCAAAATTTCAAAAACCTTTTATACACGTTGACGCACAATTAAAAAAGGATCACACCTGTCAAATTTCATGAAAATCTATTACCGCGTTTCGCCGTAAATGCGCAACATATAAACATTCAAACATTCAAACATTCAAACATTCAAACATTCAAACATTCAAACATTCAAACATTCAAACATTCAAACATTCAAACATTCAAACATTCAAACATTCAAACATTCAAACATTCAAACATTCAAACATTCAAACATTCAAACATTCAAACATTCAAACATTCAAACATTCAAACATACAAACATTCAAACATTCAAACATTCAAACATTCAAACATTCAAAAACTCAAACATTCAAACATTCAAACATTCAAACATTCAAACATTAAAAGAAATTCCAAACCGTCGACTTGAATCTTAGACCTCACTGCGCTCGGTCAATAATTTAATTTCAAGAAGTAATTGAAAAAAGAGTTACCACAATAACTGAATCTGTATGACCCCAGTTTGGAAAGTTGGAGTCGTATAGGCAACCCGCTTAACGCGTTCTAATTACAGTACAGTAGTTTGATTTTGCATTATTTATAGTTAAAAACGTTAGGCATGGGAATGCAACTCTCCGAACCATATGCCTAGCTCTATTTGTCGAGTAGTCTGAGTTTATGACTGATAGTGACTGGCTTAGCAACTTTAGCCTGCTATTGCTGTTCTGGTCATGGGTTCGAATCCCTTTCGAGGCGTTGTTTTTTTTTTTTAATTTTATCCCGTTACTCACTACAAGTACAAAGTATTACTTAATACTTCCGTACTTGTGTACTCTTAATACTTTGCGTATTATCTTGCAGCCATCCCAATCAGCTGTTGACATTGTTGGCGTGTATTTTGAATGCGAATTTTGTTCTATCTATATTTTTCTGATATTCAAATGAATAGAAATGAGAACTCATTGAATTATACATTTTGAATATTATTAATTCATTATTTCAAATAATATTTTTTCATTCATAAATTGATTGGTTGAGAAATTATTTAGAAATTAAGATTCACTCAAAATCATTCAAATTGATTGGATTAATTAAATTTTTAATTCGAATAAATTATCGATTATTAATTTTCAATTGGATTATCAAGTTTAAAATAAAATTAAAGTTGTTATTGATAACAAAATTATAAAGATAAAACATTTAATGGATTTCAGCCATCATTTTACCCATAATAAACCACTTCTCATACTCAATGGTAACTGTAGGAAAAATTCAAAGTGAAATACGTGAGCAAAGTTCCTCTGCTGCACTCAAGAAACCATTCCGCCCTCGCCTACGACTCGTGCGTAAACGTTTCTTTCGGTGCAGCAAACTGTCACTTTGCGCACTAGTTGCACAAATAACTATTTTAAAATCAAAATTTCTACAATTTAAACTATTGAGCGTCCTGCCAGACCCGAAGGTATTTCGGCGGGTGTCCAGTTACAAGAAAAAAGTTACAAACGTTAAATAAACTTAGACAAAATAAATAGAACATTTCAAAGATTTATTTTATCATTTCTGAATTAATTATATTTAGCTTATTATTATTTTATTTCATTCGATTATAAAGTGTAGAAACAAAAGTAACGAAATTCCAAAAGTTAAAATTCAGAAAGAAAATCTAATTTTTTTAAATGTTTTTTTCTGAATTTTGTTAAGCATTCTATGAAGGAGGTCAATGGATTTTGTTTTCATTTGATATACACATTTATTTTCACAAGTATCTTTCAAAGATAGAAAATGTTCAAATTTGAAAATACTATAAAAAACATGCAAGTATAATAGAATACATAAATTATAATTCATCAGGAAGATCTCAAATCCATGGAGTGCACGGAAGGTAAGAAAGGTAAGGTATATGATGGAAATTTAATATTACAAAATGGAAAAGGGAGAAATCATTACGAGTCGAAGTTCAGACATAAAAGTTTACAACTGTAAAACAATGCTTACTATGGTTTTCCATTTTTTCTATTGCAAAATTTTTTATTATTATTTCCAATTTAATAAAATACTGTACACAAAACAAGACAAAACAAAATTACAGCGAATTACGAAAGAAATAAAACACAATAAAATGTTACAAAAATAAAAAACCAGTAATGAAAATACATAAATATTTACATAATGAAAAGAGTTACTACTTTAGATATTCGCAATAAATGCTAAAGAAATAAAATAGTCATAGATGACAAGACTTCTTTCCACCACTATGGGGTGGAATTTAGAAATTACCAGCTATGAATTGAAAACCTCCACCACTGTTCTCTCAAGGTGAATGATTTCAATATTGTTTGTGGCATCTATATCATCTCCATTCCTAGAATTTGATTCCATTGATTGTGAATTGAGTGTAAGTGAGAAGACCGGCGGCGTTTGTGCTGTCACTTCAACCGGTTCCATCATTATGATAAAGTTCAATCAGGAGCATGGGGTGTTTTGCTCGGAATCTCTTCTATATTCGGCAGCTATTCTGTATTTGTTTGTTCGGCTGAACATTGTCGACGGAAAGCTGTGAGACAATGGATGAACTTCTCCAAGACAGCTAGCGTTGTGCATGAATGTACTCTGCTTCAATCATCGACTCTTCACTTGGGCGCTCTTCCACTTTCGCATTCGACGCGCGAGCGTTCTTATTCGCATCGCGGCACTCATACACGCACACATAGTCACGTCACAGAGCAAGCAGTTTAGAGCATAATGAAGAAGAGAATTGAAGAGGTGGAAGCAGATAATAGTCTCAATTACCGGAAGCTGGTGAGGAGTGATAGTGAGAGTGAAGGCGAGGTAATTAACACTCGAGATATGCGTTGTTGGAAGGTGGGGGAAAGGGGTGAAGCGGCATTTGTTGGGCCCGATTTGAGGGGAAGAGAGGGGGAAGAAGTTAAGAGACGAGAATTTCATAACGAGTAATTTGGGTTTTGCAGATGACTGCCGCTTTTAAGACAAAATGTATAGTAATTTCTTCTATAGCGATCCTAGTGACGACGCAAATAATGAAGATGCTTTCGGGGTGGGTGCGGGGAAGGCGCGCATTGTTCCGACATGAGCAAAACATTGTCGACGAAAGAAAAGGAGAATCGCTCTTGGTAGGAGAAGCGCAAGCTCAATGAAGTCCCTTACAAAACCAAGTACAATGGAAGCAAAGGCTGCACATAAAGGGGAGGCGTCTACATTCTGTTCTCTGCTAGAAGCAGTACAACTCCAGTTCGACGCCCGCACCCCGCACCACCAACTCAAATCTGCCAAACAGCCGAATGAAGGCAAGAGATTCTCGGAACAATAATCGCAGTAATCATATGTAAGGTGGAGACGACAATGATTCTCATCCCTCTTTCTTCTCACCCAACATCACTCCTTTTCACCAAATGAAATTCTACTGCATTGTCACCAATGAAATATGGCTCACTTCTAAATATTCCCTTTTATTCCAGTATTTCACTCGGGGCTTTATTGAATCAAATTTCGCCAAACCAGTCAACCGGCCTAACCAATAAAAGCTGTCTGCTGTTCGGTCTGTATTATTCTTGGTCTCCAACAGGTACCGCTGTTCTGTGTTTTGGATTGGAAGAATGCAAACGATGAATGATTAACTGTTGAGTATAGTGGGTGCAAACTGAAATTGAAATCGTATTTGAAGCTCTTCTATTCTATTCTACATCAGAGTGTCCGACAAGTAACGCACCATAGAGATTACCCTTTCTAGAACATTGTTTACTGACAACATATTTCGGCTATATTATAAAACAAAAATATAGTTGTGAGTAAACAATTCTAAAGGGTATATAGATTTCTACTTTTATTTATATTCAAGAGGAGCTCTAACGGAAAAAAGAAGATTTCACACTTTTATGCATTGATTATTTTGGAAACAATACCTATTCTACAAAAACTATGTCTTTCACAACGTTCAATATGGCTTCTTTCAGAGTCGCAAGATCTTGGAAACGATATGTTTGCCTCTAATCCAGGTGTAATGAAATGTTATTTTCTCATCATATTTGAAATATGTATTGACTTGAAGAAAAGCCATATTGGACACATTTTTGTATGTAGTTAATACAATAAAGAGTATAAACCTCCTTTGGTGTATGTCCCTTCGGTTACCCGCAAATAAACCATTCTCTTTTCTTCCAGGTATAAATCTGATATACTTATGTGGCATAAACCTTCATATGAGATTGGATTTATAACAGCCAGATTCACCTCACTGGAAAACTTGATTCAACTTTCTTATATTTTAACTTAAAGGGAAAACGATTTTATTTTAAAGGGAAAACGACTTACTGTTATTCATTTTTCTGCGTGTCTACTATTAATCATGAGTCTCTAAAAGGAAACTGATACATCATAGAAATTCATACTTCGCTTCATATTGTAGAGAATTCCATCTTCTACAAGCGCAGTTGCCTTCAAATCCATCTGGAACCATCGTTTCTTACTTATCTCAAAACTGCCGAGTCTATGAAAATAAGGAAACTATCTTAAATTTCTCAACTTTTTTTAAACGAAAAAAATCAGACATCACAAACATTTTTTTCACGAATCGTTCAGTCAAAAGAAAGAAACGATTCTATTCTACAATTCAACATCAAGTGCATTCTATTATAATAACGGGTTACCGAGATACACAGCTTTGCATATAGAATAATTCCATTTTTTGTGTATGGAAATAAGGGTTGAAGTCCAATAAACAATAAATTTCCCATTTCTCCAACGAATTTGACCAATAATACATGAACTTGAACCGCCTTGACAAGCTGAAAATAATAAGATGCAGTATGAGGAGATCCGATCATTTTGTCGAAAGTAATGTGTGTTTAAATTTTTTATCTTTGAGGTGTTCTTATGCGCGCCTCTTCACTGAGAAATACTGAAATTAAGTGCATCTAACGTATGATACATATAGAACATGATTTTATGAACTTATAACATTGAAAAATCTGAATTAAAAATTTTCAATATGAATTAAAAATTGAAAATCTCACTGCCAATGATACTAAGAGCTAATTGACAAGACTATCTAACCTCTTATTCAGTAGTGCACTTTGGAATCTATAAAGCACTCTATTACTGGAAGTCATCATTTTATTCTTCTGAGAAAAAGGTAGGAAAGAGGAAAGGTGAATTGGAAATGATATTGTTTGTATAAGATTTCAAACAGCGAGCAATTCTGAGACATTCAGAGACAGACACGATCTGAAAGGCAATCTACAGTTCATCATCCTCTTCGAGCTTTTGAAATGCAAGAGCAACAAATGAAAACTTTTCCTTTTGTAGTTGGAAATAACTGAATTCTCCATGAAAATCCTATTTGTGCACGGAAAATAGTCAATTTTAATACCAAAATACAATTCAATATTCAAAGGTGACTCAAGTACAACTGATTGAAAAAGCTGCTACAGAGTTCTTTGAGGAATAGAAAGTTGAATGTGAATGAATTCATATTCAGGAATAGAATGATTGACGATTGTGGAGACTTCAAAGTCTGGAATCTAGAACATAAATGTAATGAACACTTCTGAGTGGAAGATCAATGGTTTGTTAGATAGATGAGTTGACAAATCAGAAAAAAATACAATTTCGAACGATAGACAAATAATGATGCAGGGATGATGATAATTGTCGGTTGAAATGAAGAGCAGAAAGAGAAGTCGGCTGAGAGGAAAATGATGTTTGCTAGGAGGGGCGCGGAGAAGTAAACAGTGGAGCATTTTGGAACTTAGTTTTTCATCCGAAATCGATGAACAAATTGAGGGCGAGGCGAGACGAACGATGTTCTCAGTCCAAGTGCGGTCGCTCTCTTTGTCCCCACGGAGAATATTTTGTAATGAGAGCCGATCGTGGAAGGTGTGGAGTGCGTTTGCACGCGAGCCGTTCTTCGGCTTTGTTCGCCAGCCATTACAGTGATGAGCAAAATGCCAACATTACGGAAATTACTTTCCAAAACGTTGACGGCGGCGGCGGGGCCCGAGAGGCCCCCCAGAGGTGGCGAGCGAGGATTCACAGCTCGAAAAAGAGGCGGCAAGAGATTTATCAACAGTTGTGCACGTGTGCGTGCGAGCAAGCGTGTGTATATATTAAACAGAGGGAATCCTTTGGAGGACAAAATGTTACCGTGGCTTTGTGCCTCGTCTTTTCAGGTCTGCAGGGACTGGAATTGTCGCCAGCGAGTGAGCTTTTCTTCACACTTTGCCGACGTGTATGGGAACAATTGCATAGAAATGGTTGTCGAGTTTCTCTTGTAGTCGTACTCGGCGCTCAGCCCACGCTGCCAAGTAAACATGTGCGCATCTCTCGCACAATTAATTGCATCTTTTCGTTTGTATCCGCACGCTGTTGCTTAACCGGCTCCCAAGAAAACTCTTTCATTATCAAAAATGCCATTAGAACCACTGCGCACTCCCACACTCACACAGGCGATTCTATACCAGATTAAAATGGGATCCTTGCCACAATATGCTTAGTGCTGCTATTAGGAACATTTCCAATTCAATCTTGTTTAATGTCTGGTTACAACTGTCTGTATGTTGCTGCTATAAACGTAAAAATGGAAAAGATCTAAATGAATTATTTACTTGTTTTTATGATGTGAAGAATTTTTCTCGTCTATCTATTGTCAAAGAAATAAAAAAATCATTATTGTACTATAACATTTCCAGAGTATACAATACAAATAGACATTGTAATATTAGTAATGCAGTATTAACCATATAATTTTTGGCACTGCCACATAAGATCCTTTTTGTGTTGGCAATACATGGAGTATAGTTGTAGTTCACTTATTCTGCTCAAGTTCTGGTCTAGTACAAAATAACAAGCAATTCAAATTTCATAATGCTAAAGAAGAAGTTATAACTTTTATAAAAAAGTCGAAAATGATCATAAAAGTAACAAAACATAAGAATCCTACATACTATATAATAATGTGATAATACATTAATAAGCACTATGATGAAATCGATCAGTATCTGTATCAGTATATATTATCTAGAATTGCCGTGTTGAGAATGCTGCTTTGTAATAACGACAAGGATACGCTCAAAATTGGCTTTTGTTGCGTTTTCTTAGCTTTTTCAAGAAATAATTTTCAACTAATAGGCAGGCAATGTTCAGATCTGGTATTTGATTCAAATTCAACCAACGTCTAGGAATTATGATGGGTTGAGAAGTTTTATACAGTACAGTATAAGACATTGTAACTGAGTCATCACAGCTTGGAATGTTAATGACGGGTTTGGGAACTAGTCAATCTGATATGAGACCTCACTTGTTCTCATTCTACATTGTACATGTACAGTGCAGTGAACAGATAAGATTTCAATTTAAAATTCAAATTCAAAATTTCAAATTCAAATTCTTTATTCAAAAAAATAAATAACAATCAAATACATTCCAAAATTTCAATTCAATTCTTTATCGCCAAAATTTGACAACGTAACAAATCAAAGGTTAATAAATCAAACACTTATCACAAGAAAATAAAATAGAATTAAATACCAAGAACTAAAAAATTAAAAATTGTTGCAGGCACCACCAGCAAAAGAAAAGTCTTTAACCGCTAGTGGAAGTCGCAAAAAGACCGATTCAAAATGAAAACTAATAATAATACAATACAAAATATGGTTTTGCTTCAGTTTGGCCAGTTTGCAAATCCACAATTCAGAATCCAAAAGGGTTTTGGTTTGTTCACTCTGTAATCACTGTAGTATTTGGTACTTGTGGTAGACAGTCCCCACTGATGGATATTTTGATACTGTGGAGATGAACTGGAGAAACTGGATTAGCTTTGCTGCTCATCTTTTGTGAGTCGAGTGTGAGAATTCAGCAAGGAGCGTCAGTTGATTGAGCACATTTCTTTCGACGATTGTACTCTGCAAAAAGAAAAAACCAGAAGGGATGAAGAGTGATTCGAAAACAATAAAACTCTATTTTGCGAACGGAATAAGATGATCGAAACGGTTGGATTTTGCGGGTTGCGAATTTCGGCTCGGTTGAAGATGGCGACCTGCAGATTAGGGCAGGGTGTAGCATTACTTGACCTATTGATGTCACCCTGTATATCGATTGTCGATTGTGCAGCATTCCATAGGAGGCGAGCAATCGCAACAATGGGCTCGATAATTGAATGAGACGCGATCGAGCAGCCGCTTTTATTACGCAGTTGTGATTCAATTGTGCCGCACATTGTCATGTTGATTCACCCCGGCCCTCGCAAAACAGATGGCTCTTCACTCTTTTTTCCGGTATTAAATGATAACTATCAATTTTGCGTGGATCGGCGGGGCTGGGGTGCGGTGGCTCTGCCAAATCTGTTGTTGTGGCCCCTCGATACACATAACAGTTGCATTGCATTGCACAAAGACAGGATCAGATGATAGCATCGCAAGTTGCGTATCTACCTGCCGCAGACTCACCCCACCCCACTCAAATCCTCTCACATCGGAACTGGGTTTCTGGAGCAAACATTTGGTGCCTTGAAGTTTCGCTAAGCCATTCTCTACCTGAATCTTTATCAGTGATCTATAATCAAAACCAGTTTACTTATTAAAATTTAATATGCAGTACGCTCATAACCAATGTGCAATTATGATTAATTTATCAAAAAATCGTTCATATTGAATATTCTCGTAGGTATAATTTCGAAAATATTGCTCTATATCTGATGACCAAACATACAAAAAAATAATCACAACGAATTTTCATTATATTGTAGAGTACAACTTGTAATCTTACAAGTACAAAATTTTCCATACTATATAGTGTACTGTAAATAGAATAATTCAATAAACATAGAAAGATTCAAGATTGGTTAATGACTCCTTATACAAGTTCGAATACGAAATATAATACACTATACACAACCTTATTCTTATTCTAGAAATATCCATTTATTTATTCTTTATTGCTGTCTTACATTCATTTATGAGTTGAAAATAGATATTAAACCAATACAAAAACAATATGAAAATAAATAAGACAATTTTAATAGGTTATAAATATACTTATAACTACATAGATATAATACATATCATCTACTTATAACATTTGATACATCAAAGTTTTTGTAGGAAAAAAGAAGAAATTGAATGGATGAAAAGCAGAGCTTTTGTGTGTGGGGAGTTTCGGTTACAAAATTATAACCAGTAATGGCATAAATTATATAGTTGATAGTTGACAAATTAAATTGTGGAAAAATATTTATTACATTATTGTTATGATTATGAATCTATGTTGGACTGACGGGTTTGTGAATTATTTTTCTTCTGTTTTTTTTAAGGCATAGATAAATATTTGAATTGAATGGTAATTGTAATTGGAATCAACAGCTTCTAACAAATATAATGGTGTTGATAATTTTTTTTTTGAAAAATGTCGATTGAAATTGTACTTGATTTTTTATGTTTTTGGTAAGTATTGATAAGTATTGATCCTTTTAATTTTCTTTCTAGTCTGGAGACTGGAATGAAAGACTGGAGACTATTTTTTTTTTTTTGAATAAAGATGTGAAAATCATTGCAGGAATAAAGACTGGAAATTATTGTTTTCCAAGAGAATTGTGAAAATCGCATACTGGAGAACTCATAATTCAATCATCTTTTCTAGATTACTCAAAAAATTACTCAACATTTCACTGATTATGATCGAATCAACTTCAAAATATGAGCCACTTTTCGAAATTTTGTTTTGGTTTTCCCACCAGGAAGTCAACACTTCCGTATCAGACTATAGAATTACAAGTGATTGCTTAGTGCTGACTTTCATCAGAGAGACAATACAAGTATACTTGTACTTTTTCTCTGCTTTCATTGAGTAGCCTGCCACCCCAACTAGAGTGGACCGCCAACCGTGGGATAGGACCAACACTGGAAGCCAGCAAGTCCTCCAGTGGTCTCTCAGTACGGCGAATAATGAAAGGGGAGCACTTAACTCTTCACTATCACCAATAAAAGGATCTCGAAAGAGCGCGAAAAATCAGACAAAGCCGGCTCTTGTGACTCTAGTACCTGTAGCACGATTTCCCACAAAGACAACAATGCACGACCAACTATTTGTGGTGCATTCAGAGAAACCGATTTGACGCTGGAGAGCATTGATTGTAAAGGCGATGAACAAACGCTGGAGAAGGCTTGAAACGATGACGCTCACAAGAGAAATTCAGTTGAAATGGGTGAGAACGTAATCAGTGGGTTATTTTTTATCGCTTGTCTCTTAGCCGCGCTTCTGTTTTACAACAAAAGAGGGAGTTGAAAATTATTCTTAACAGGAGAATGTTCAAATATGATGAATAACATCTATGTATTGATAGATCTCATATTGAACAACTTCAAGATGATATTGTACCAATGTTTCCAAGAATGATAATACTCTAAAAGTGTATTCATATTCCTGTTTAGATGATGAATCTAGACTATTTCAGTCTTACATGATAATGGAATAGTGTAGATTTATCATCTAAATAGTGTAAAGCTTTTCCGGGGGGAGTCACTCTCACCTCCATGTCAGGATAGGTCGATACACGTATAATGAATCTTGTACTGAGTCACCAGTATTGAGGTTATAAATTCTGAAAAAATGCGTGCGTGGACGCTAAGTGAGTACCAGACTGATCGATTCACTACAAGATTCGATACAATCGTCGGAATCACGGGAGGCATAAACACTCGCTCACCCTTGATTCTTCTTATGACAGATTGTATAAAGATGAAATTTTTATAAGTAGTGTAGCGGTTGCTAAACACTAAATCCAGATATCTTAGAACTATTACCTGTGATGAAACAACATACAAAATCATAAAGGTCGAGCAAAAATCCCGATGTAGATAATTTACGGGACTGCATCTCTAATAAGTTCCAAAGGATTAAGATAGGGTACTGGGACCAGATATCGTTTGGAATATTTCGAGAACAGAGTCTTGTCGGGCTTTAAGCTCTATTGTAGGAAATTATATGATCTCCAGCTGTATCTGCTATACAGTTGACGAATTCGCTCCTAAGTCGAGGTTGGTAACAGATAAAAGCTGATATATGAGCAGGTAAGGACAGAGAATAAATAATCTCGATCTGACCCCACACACTACATCCACTTAGATCTGTTCCAATATCCAGCTTGATTCAATTATTTCAATGATCGTATTCGATCCGTTCTTGATAATATAGAACGTGTCAGACACAATAATTGATAGGCTTAAGAAATAATCGAACTCAGACGAATTAACAAAATTGAAATATAATATAGTAAAATATGTTATTTGACAGTGCAGATTCAGAGCTTGATTTACAGATTGATAATAATTTAACATTAACAAAAATGATTAGAAGTATTCTTATACTTGCATGACACCATGCATGATTCGACAGAATTTTACAATTGATAAAATTTAACAGTTTGTGAAAAATGGTGAAAATAAATTATAATAGTTATTTGTGCAACTAGTGCGCAAAGTGACAGTTTGCTGCACCGAAAGAAACGTTTGCTGCACCGAAAGAAATGGTTTCTTGAGTGCAGCAGAGGAACTTTGCGCACGTATTTCACATTAAGTTTTTCCTACAGTTACCATTGAATATGAAAAGTGGGTAATTATGGGTAAAATTGCCTGAAATGCATCACATGTTTTTCTGTGTAATTTTATTATTGATAAAAACCTTAATTTATTGTCAAATTGAATAAAAATGTTGTCCTTTGTTATAATATATAATAGTAATAATTAGCGCGTTGAGCTTCGTTGCACCTCTGCTCACTATAGCAGCCCAGTCACTGTTACCAACTTCATTTTCATTTTGCTGCACTGTTGCTCCATATAACCTACTAAGTATTTTGCGTTGCCATGTTGCAAATCTGGAGTGCAGAAAAGTTTTTCCCGCACTAGAGCAGAAAAGTGATTCTTTGCGTTCTGTAATCAGTGCAGGAATGGTCACTTTTCAAGGTAACTGTAGGAAAAATATTTTTTAAATTTGCTCGGGGTCGTGGTTCTGGCAGCGGAGGATAGTTAATCAACTACAAGTTCTTATAAATTCTATACCAAATAAATTCTAGGATCTTAATAATTAATAAGCACTTGTTGGCGTGGCCATAATTTAACGAAGAAAAAATTTATATTTTCTGCACTGTAATATTTTTCGAAGCGTAGATTGGGGCCCCTTTAAATTTTAAAACTCACGTGAAACTCCTTGGCGGTCGTGGTTCTTTCTTTGGATCAAATTCGTTTGATCGGCGGCGGTCCAGGCTTCGGTCTCAGCACGTGTGGAATTTTTATTTAAAATATCTCCTTCACCAATTAAATCAGGGAGTAATTGAACTTTAAACTCTTGAATTATCGATAGATGAAACAAATTTACAAATAACAAATAAAATAGCCTAAAATATTGGCTCACAGATAAAACATATAAAAATCGAACAAAATTTCACAAATAGGTCTTGGTAACTTTAACAAGGTCTTACTGGTGAGGATTTCAAAAGGGAAGTGTCTGTCTTTTTCTAGGCCTTTTGGCTAGAACCTTTTCTCTGAGAATCTCTGTGTAATTAATTTGCATGAAAATTTGCCATTGGTAGAATGATTATGATGTAGGCATGACGTCAGTGGCAAGCAGTAAAATATAATTCCTTTGATTACAATAATAATTTGATTTGTATAATTCTTTAAACTACTTAATTCTCTAGATAGAGTTCCTCTATACAGTGTACATGCGCTAGCATATATGATAAGGCAGGTTTGTTGTCTGATAACAGATTAACATATGATGTTTTCAAACGATCACCCTTTTGGTGCTATTTCTATGCTATATGATTGGCTTAGACTTGCCAAAGAGATTCATTCACCATGTGGTTCAGTTGAAACAATAATTAATAATTTAATATTCCTATACAATTTTTGTTATGTTCGAAACTGCTACAATTAATTTCTGCTGCTCTTATCAGTAATATAATGTTCATGCTATGACCTAGTTAGTTACAATAATACTTGATATTATAATACAATTTCTTGAATAATAAATAATTTCAACAATAATACATACATTTTATTTTTCTATTCGAAATTCTTGGTCCTTTATCGATAGTTCTTAATTTTAGAAATAATATTACAGCTTGCATGAAATCCTGGCATGACATTTTATGATATGTTGAATCAGTCAGCTGTGTTTGAGCTGCTCCAAAACATCTGATCAATAGTAAACAAAGTGTAACCTCAAAATTCAGTGAGCAATTCATAAACGGTTCGTACTAAATTTGCAAAATAATTATAATTTCATTAAATAATTCTCTAGGAAAATGTGTAGTAAAGAACGGTACTCTTATCTGATACTCATCCGTTGATAAGGAAGCTTTATCGCTCGGTCGCTAACTATTCCTTTAGCATATTCTTTCATTTTATAAGGGTAATTACAATTTTTCTGGTTGTTTCTCTCTTCTCATGAGATTTATTTAAAAGTTTCATCACAATAGGAATAGCAATAAATAAGTTTCCTTATACTTGAATCAACCCCTCAACTCTAATAGTAGTTGAATTGTGAATTCATCATTAAGTGTTTACATGAGATATATTAAAACCAAAGAAGTGGTTATATAAAACTATTCATTGATTAACGATTACTGATTATATTCACTCTATAATGATTATGTAATGATGATGAGGATGAATAATCATTCTATTTGTTTATATCGAACCTGTAAGAATAACAAAGCAAACCAGATGCGAAGATTCAATTGAGCTTAACAAAATCACAGAACTAATGAAATTGAATTGCACTACTGAATGCAATTCCAATGAAAATGAGATAAGATTTTAGGCCTACTAGGATACTATGAAATGGAAGAAATATTTGCTAGAAGAATTCGAATGTTTTTTTTGGTGTTTATAGAAAACCGAAAATACTTTTTTCAATTTGTAAGGGGAAAATAACTGATTAAACAGCTATTGTTAGGTGAAACAAATATTCGATATGGGATACGGTACATCAAGAACTAATTACTTTCTGGTTTTTTTACACAGTAGAAGAAAATACAACATATTTATATTCCAATACAAACTTGCCGAGGAAGAGTTAAATCTTTTGAAGGCGTGTGGTGGTTGATGAATTGACAGTCAAAGTAAAAGCATCTATTCATCAGTACGTATATTTTTCGTTGGCGGAAAAGAAAGCAGAGTCTATTCAGCAAACCGCTCGAATCGATTGAAGAAGTGTCAGCGAAAATGACATTATTTCTATTCGGCGCTGTTCGTTTTCGTAAATCCAATTACTTTTGAAAGAGCGGAATAATAATGAATGCACGCCAAGGGAGTTCTAGAGACGAAGATGGGCGATTGGTGAGGAGGGTGGGAGGGGGATGTGGAGACAGATGATTGAAGGCCGAGATGTGGCGGGTCAATTTCCGCCAGTCACCACGGAGGCGGCAGTAGCCTAGCTTAGGAGGCGGCAAAACAAGGCGCCGCCTGGCATTATTTCAGAGGCGCGCGCTTCAATTGTCATTATCAGAAGAGTGCCTTTTTCCTCATCCGCCGCTACCACCGCCGCCTTTCTACTTTCCCCCCCTCCCCACCACACAACCACCCTTAATATCTGTCAAATGCACACCAAGTTTTAAACAGCATTTTTCTTCTTCCCTCTTTTTCCGCTTTTCAATATATGAGGCCGTGGTTGACATTGTGCCTTCCGACATCTCCGCCCGAAGTGCTGCTGACTGCTGACTGCTGACTGCTCCATGTAAAAGTTTTTTCTCTCCCGCGCGATCTCTTCAAGCTACCCCCTCTCACCTCCCCCCCCCTACCCACCACAACTCTCTTAACGCCGACACAATATTGAAAGGCGCTGCCGAATGCGGCTGAGCTATTATGCTGCCGGCACACAACAGATCCTATTGTCGCAGACAATATTCGCTCAAACAGCCTCAAAAACGCTCACGTTTGCATCCATTTTCCCCTTTCTTCTGGCGACTTTCTAAAATTCCAAGCCACATTTCTCCTTGAGAATAGCTGCTACGATGTATCTGCGTCAATGTCTATAGCTCTCAAGCAATCACATACTGACAATTATACTGCTTTGATGTTGGTGAATCCTTTCATTCCTTGATTTCAAGGATATAATGATCTCGAAGTATGGTTTCTAATCTGGAAATTGGAGAATGAAAAAACTGAAATTCTGAAAACAAACAAAAACTAGAAGAGTAATAAACAGGCAGCTCTCGTGCAAATTTGGACATTTTCATAATAGTGTCAATGATTGAGGATGCAAAGTTTCTTTTCGATATCTTGTGAATAGACTTTCCTCCATCCTCCATGTTGGGAAAATATGATGTGAAAGCAGGATAGTCCTTCATGAGGAAGGAAATAGCAAACTAGTTTTAATAAGAAAAATAATACGGTGTTATAATCTTGAGATATGCAGCTACACTTTTCATGTTGATTAACTTTGGTATAATTTTGAGAGGGAAATCAGGTCAATAAAAGATGGATCTGTAATTTGATACCAGTTACACAGGTAGAATTCGAAATATTCACAAACCAAGAGTAATTTCAGTTTGCTAAAATGCGAATAAAAATCTTTGTTCCTAATTACTTTGGAAATTATTTACAAAATTACACTGTATCATAATCTTGAAACTGAACAAAAACCATAACATCATAATCAAAAAGTGATTTTCTTTTTTCAATTTCTTGGATCTTGGACAGTCTAATAGTATAGAATGATATAGAATAGGATAAATCTATTCCTCTATGGTATATGTAATAATATGTTTGTTAGTTGTGTTTGTATTGGCAGTGTGAGGAGTGCTGGCGCACAGTACACGAGCGGCGCGCAGCACATGAGCGCTTCACGGTGAGTGCGTCGCCACAAAACAGGCTCCATTTGTACACGGCCAAATGGCCTATGAATGTCGCACCATTGTGCCACTAATGCCGTTATCGTTCGGCGCACATTTACCACAGTGCAGTGCCAGTACAACCGTTATAAAAAATCATTCTGCCAGATCTCTTCTCTAAATGGCTCTTTGTTAATCCTATCTCACTCATTCTCATACGCCAAAAAGCATTTCGGCAATAAATCTGAAACGTTTCCTATTCTGAACAATAAATCTCTGAAATTGTAACTTCCACTTGCCGGGGTCTGCGACTAGATAGACGATAAATATTTCCTGATAAAGTTTCATCATCCATGGAGCACTTAAGCAGTGGAAGAATGCTCGACTTGGAACGTGAACAATTACTTCCAATGGAGAGCAGTTTGAAATAGTACTTTGATGCGTTCTCAAAGTTTCAATACAATATTCCTTTGATATCATTGGCAAGCCTCTAAGCCTTGAATTCATATTGATAACTTTACAAAGTTTCAATAAAATATTCATTTGATATCATTGGCAAGCCTGAAAGTCTTAAATTTATCACAATAACCTCAATATTTCGTATTTCAAGTACAGAAATAATATCGCGGCATTCAAACCCATCTTTGACAAATGTTGATCACTTGCTGGATCATGAAACTCGGGAAATATGGGATCTTATTGTAAACTCCATGCACTAAGCTTAAATGAGCCAGCAATTCAATGACCAAGACAACTCACATTTCTACATTTTGAGAACTGAAAATATAAGAGGTTTTAGCAGTGAAAATAATACAGAATGCGGAGAATTGTACTTGTTTGCTACAAACAACACAACAAGAAACAGATTATTGGAATTTAAGTTGAGAGGGGATTATTTTATTCTTTAGACGTTGATATAATGAGATAGTGTTGTAGAGACGAAGATGGGCGATTGGTGAGGAGGGTGGGAGGGGGATGTGGAGACAGATGATTGAAGGCCGAGATGTGGCGGGTCAATTTCCGCCAGTCACCACGGAGGCGGCAGTAGCCTAGCTTAGGAGGCGGCAAAACAAGGCGCCGCCTGGCATTATTTCAGAGGCGCGCGCTTCAATTGTCATTATCAGAAGAGTGCCTTTTTCCTCATCCGCCGCTACCACCGCCGCCTTTCTACTTTCCCCCCCTCCCCACCACACAACCACCCTTAATATCTGTCAAATGCACACCAAGTTTTAAACAGCATTTTTCTTCTTCCCTCTTTTTCCGCTTTTCAATATATGAGGCCGTGGTTGACATTGTGCCTTCCGACATCTCCGCCCGAAGTGCTGCTGACTGCTGACTGCTGACTGCTCCATGTAAAAGTTTTTTCTCTCCCGCGCGATCTCTTCAAGCTACCCCCTCTCACCTCCCCCCCCCTACCCACCGCAACTCTCTTAACGCCGACACAATATTGAAAGGCGCTGCCGAATGCGGCTGAGCTATTATGCTGCCGGCACACAACAGATCCTATTGTCGCAGACAATATTCGCTCAAACAGCCTCAAAAACGCTCACGTTTGCATCCATTTTCCCCTTTCTTCTGGCGACTTTCTAAAATTCCAAGCCACATTTCTCCTTGAGAATAGCTGCTACGATGTATCTGCGTCAATGTCTATAGCTCTCAAGCAATCACATACTGACAATTATACTGCTTTGATGTTGGTGAATCCTTTCATTCCTTGATTTCAAGGATATAATGATCTCGAAGTATGGTTTCTAATCTGGAAATTGGAGAATGAAAAAACTGAAATTCTGAAAACAAACAAAAACTAGAAGAGTAATAAACAGGCAGCTCTCGTGCAAATTTGGACATTTTCATAATAGTGTCAATGATTGAGGATGCAAAGTTTCTTTTCGATATCTTGTGAATAGACTTTCCTCCATCCTCCATGTTGGGAAAATATGATGTGAAAGCAGGATAGTCCTTCATGAGGAAGGAAATAGCAAACTAGTTTTAATAAGAAAATAATACGGTGTTATAATCTTGAGATATGCAGCTACACTTTTCATGTTGATTAACTTTGGTATAATTTTGAGAGGGAAATCAGGTCAATAAAAGATGGATCTGTAATTTGATAGTCTACCAGTTACACAGGTAGAATTCGAAATATTCACAAACCAAGAGTAATTTCAGTTTGCTAAAATGCGAATAAAAATCTTTGTTCCTAATTACTTTGGAAATTATTTACAAAATTACACTGTATCATAATCTTGAAACTGAACAAAAACCATAACATCATAATCAAAAAGTGATTTTCTTTTTTCAATTTCTTGGATCTTGGACAGTCTAATAGTATAGAATGATATAGAATAGGATAAATCTATTCCTCTATGTTCTATGGTATATGTAATAATATGTTTGTTAGTTGTGTTTGTATTGGCAGTGTGAGGAGTGCTGGCGCACAGTACACGAGCGGCGCGCAGCACATGAGCGCTTCACGGTGAGTGCGTCGCCACAAAACAGGCTCCATTTGTACACGGCCAAATGGCCTATGAATGTCGCACCATTGTGCCACTAATGCCGTTATCGTTCGGCGCACATTTACCACAGTGCAGTGCCAGTACAACCGTTATAAAAAATCATTCTGCCAGATCTCTTCTCTAAATGGCTCTTTGTTAATCCTATCTCACTCATTCTCATACGCCAAAAAGCATTTCGGCAATAAATCTGAAACGTTTCCTATTCTGAACAATAAATCTCTGAAATTGTAACTTCCACTTGCCGGGGTTCTGCGACTAGATAGACGATAAATATTTCCTGATAAAGTTTCATCATCCATGGAGCACTTAAGCAGTGGAAGAATGCTCGACTTGGAACGTGAACAATTACTTCCAATGGAGAGCAGTTTGAAATAGTACTTTGATGCGTTCTCAAAGTTTCAATACAATATTCCTTTGATATCATTGGCAAGCCTCTAAGCCTTGAATTCATATTGATAACTTTACAAAGTTTCAATAAAATATTCATTTGATATCATTGGCAAGCCTGAAAGTCTTAAATTTATCACAATAACCTCAATATTTCGTATTTCAAGTACAGAAATAATATCGCGGCATTCAAACCCATCTTTGACAAATGTTGATCACTTGCTGGATCATGAAACTCGGGAAATATGGGATCTTATTGTAAACTCCATGCACTAAGCTTAAATGAGCCAGCAATTCAATGACCAAGACAACTCACATTTCTACATTTTGAGAACTGAAAATATAAGAGGTTTTAGCAGTGAAAATAATACAGAATGCGGAGAATTGTACTTGTTTGCTACAAACAACACAACAAGAAACAGATTATTGGAATTTAAGTTGAGAGGGGATTATTTTATTCTTTAGACGTTGATATAATGAGATAGTGTTGTGATGGGGGAAAATAGTTTGTGGGTGAGAGCGTGAGACTGCATCTAATCGAGAACGTAATGTCTGATGAAAAGGAGACTATTACAATGCAAAGGGTGTCAGGGATGGGTGGGAAGGGAAGGGGATGATTATTTGCATAGTAGGCGACTGGGCTATCCAACTGAGTGGAGTGTTGTGTGTCCTTGCAGCAGGGAGACAAACGTTCGCACTGTAAAATCAGTCGAGGCGCCACAAAGCCAATCTGCGTAAGTGTTGGCAATTAAGTAGTTTATGTCGCAAGCTAATGGTATTGGTCAGCCGTAAGGGGTTGCATGCACCAACTGAGAGGCAGGTGCACACTAAACAGTGCACAGTGCACACGTCTCCCAGCTCCCCCTAGCTTCGGCCAATGTATGCGAGCCTCCTCGCTCACACTACTCTACTTGCACATATTGACGAGTCTCATTGTATTGATGGCACCCGTTGCCTACAGTCGTGATTTACATTTGCAAGCCAACAATTGCTATGCATGCCTGCCACTAAAACTCCACAATACGACGGCAGTAGGCTCAGTAATAGATACAGTTTGACTATTCGTTTTGAATTGGGATGCTTAAACATGGAAATTCGATGCAACTCTGAAGGGCAGTGCGAAACAAAACTCATTTTAGTTGACATGAAGCTTGTATCCATTGAGCTCAAGATTGATCGATTGGGGCTGAGAGGTAGAATGTTTTTGTTATTTGCATTATTTCCAACACAAGCTCCAGCTGAACATTTGTAATGAACTTGTCGTTTTTTGGACGGGCCGTTCACCAAAATTCAGCAGAAATTAAAAAATACGAGAAACGTAGATTTTTAACGTTTTGAGGTGTCTCAAAGATCCTGTGAAGATTTTTGAGTATCTTTCAAGATTTCTTGAGAAGGTTTTCTCATTTATTCCTAGCACACGTCTAGAGATTCAACAGAACATACCATATGAATTTCAATGGAAAGAAATGAGGATATGGATCTGGTGATGAATGAATGGTTAAATGAAAAATCACTCTTACATTGATTTTATAAGCTGATTTCCAACATTTAATTTGCGATTATGGAATGACGGAGAGACGGATAAAAAACTTTGAAGTAGGGGAAATTCAAATTTCAAATCGAAATTGTCCACGCATGAACTTTTCATTCACATTTACACTTGTTTTTATATTGGTACTGTATTAATTTTTTCTAAGGAAGATGCCTACGTGAGCTGTAGACTTGTACGTGGGTGATGAGGCGAAAGATGATGAGAGATGAATGGACCTTCAGTTTTGAATGGGTTCCGAACCACCGGGAAGTGATTTTACAACTCATATATCATATTCATAGGACTTTGCTCAAGTGGTCACCCTCCCCACGGGAGTAGCAGGCAAACTAATACATATGTATTATTATTTACAATGTAATTATTTATTTCTGGATTGGTAAGACATTCAATTCAAAAACATTGAATTATAAGTATAATTATAGTACATTACCTATGTAAAATGATATAATGTACAAGAATTCGAGATATTATGGATGGATGCAAATGGATTGAAAAGTAAGTAACAATTCCAGTGAATCACAAGATAATCCCAAACAGAACAATAATCCATCCATAAAGTATATTTTCATTCCACTCAACTGGGGATTTTGAATGTGCCAAATTTGAGACCGCACAGGATAAGTTGTTTTTGTGGATGGATATCGAATACGTTGAACAGTAAACAGGTTTGTCGTTATTGTTTGCTTACCTTTCCGTCTCTCTGATAAATGCAAATCTGAAGCCGAGCACAAATAAAAGTTCCACTGTGAAAACCATTCCCCCTTCCATTACATAGATTAAACTCCAATTTTATTTTTCCATGTTGGAAGACTTTAATAAATTCCCTTCACGCAGACCACTTGTGTGCCGACTAACTGCTAGAATAACGCCGAGTTTCCGTACAATAGACCGTAAAGCATATTGTAGTACTTTTTTGAAATGCAATATCGCGCTTTGCCATGCAAATACATGCCAACAGAGCATGAACGTTTAGAAAATCCAATGACTCTTTCATGAGTTTTCTGTTTTTCTCCCTCAAACTGGAAATTGTGCGGTTGAGGATCAAAATATTCGTCAAGTGTTTTATTTTCACTCATCGTTCGGATTGGAACATGTACCTACTGGAGATAGATTTCAGTTCACAAGCTGAATCTATTGTTGGTATTTACACAAAATACAAATGCCCCATCGCTCGTGAATACCTTCTAATTCAGTGTACAGAACTGTCCGAAATACTGGTTATAATGTGTTAATGTAATTCTAAAAAATCTTTCAATATGGAGGACTGCCAAATCAAATACCATGAAAACCTCTGCTACTATTCAACGTGATCAAGAAAAGATTTTTTATTCATGAAGCAATAATTTCTATTCTGTCCTCTCAAATTGAATAGATTGCCAGTGATATATTTAGGTATCATGTTCTAATGAGTATGGAACAGAAAATAAACTTGCAATTAAATTCGATTAATATCACAAGAAGTGGATATTTTTGTTTTTGAAACAATTATATTATTATGTCGACTCAATATCAATCCTTTTTTGAGAGGTTGACATCAAAACGTGTAAGGAAGAAAGACAAATCATATCATCGATTTTTATCTGTTATGATATTCCTTGAAAGAAATATTGGCATGGAGATATCTCATGCTAAGCGATTCTGCTGTCATTTTGGAAATTGAATTCACGACAATTGTTGACATCGATAAAGAATTCTAGTTCTTCTGATTTGTAATACGTAGCGTAAATCTCCCGTGTTGTGAAGGCAAGAGTGAGTATGATTTCGAAATAATGCGGGGGAAATAAACAGAAACCGGATGTGATAAGGGGGCTGATATTTAGGTAGAAGTGAGAGGGGGAAAATAAAGAGTGGGAAAGAAAGAGAGAAATATGTTTTGAAGAAGCCGTAAAGAGTGCACTTGAGATGTAGACGATGACAGCCTGTGTGTGTTATAGAATGGAGTGGCTTTTATTGAGAGTTCTCAATCAAGCACATCCAACATTCTGGTCCTTCTTTTCCGATTCTTTTTAGTCTCTCCTTCTTCTTACTGAACCACTTATCTCTCCATTAGAGCGAGCTAATCTCTCACATACTTTGACACACAATGCCCCCATTTATACAACAATACCCCATAGTTTTGTGATGAAAGGAGCCTATTATACTCTCATTTGCTTTCTCACAGCCATGATAACAGGGGGCTTCTCACACCACTAATATTATATCTCAAGTGACCTGTACAAAGCTCTCCGAACTTGTCCACAGCAGTTCTCGATTCAATTCGAGTATTGAATGATAGTAAGTAGGTTTGTGATTTTGTCTTTAAACTTTTCAAATAAGTGCAATATTTCTCAAGTTTTTAATTTATTGATGAAAATTGAGTGCAAATTGCATTTTTTCAATTCATATTAATAGATAATTATTATTGAACGAGAATCCCAATTAGATGTCAATATTTGCAGTAGCAAATCGGGGTGATTTACGTATTTTCGTTTGATAATTATTATCTCAATTTATTGTTTTCTGTGGTACATTATTTATTCTATTCCAACCTCAAAAATGTTCAAATAATTATTCCTCGACCGAGAATTCAGTATCGAAGCAGTGATGTGTGATTTCATAGCCTAATAATACTTTGGACATTAACTCTTTACCAACATTTTTGGAGTTAATGATACAGGCTCAGTCTCCATGGTCATTTTCTTCTTGTAGTGCGCTATCCATTTCGGACGTTGGCGACCAGCAGGGCGAGTCTGACTCTGTTGACAGCAATTCGGAAAATTTCAACAGATGTCTTCCCGGTCCATTCCCTAAGATTTTGTAACCAGGATATCCTTCGTCTTCCTGGTCCTCTCCTTCCATCTATCTTCCCCTGCATGGTGAGCTGCAGCAGAGAGTATTTCTCATTATGTGTCCTAAGTATCCTAAGTAAGTGCAAGTTATGTGCTTACGGATCTTAATGGTGTTCAGAATTTCTGTAGATTTCTTCATCCGTCTTAGAACTTCTTCATTTGTTACATGCTCTGTCCAAGATATTTTGAGCATTCTTAGGTTCAACCATAATTCAAAAGCTTCAATTTTGTTGATCAATGTCCATGACTCTGCTCCATACAAGAAAATAGATGTAACACCTCCATGGTCATAATAATGATTAAAGTGTTTTGTACAATAAATGGAATGAAATTCAAATAGGAATTAAATCTATACGTATAAAATTCTTATCTCACTGACTCACTGATCACGATTTCTGGAAAACTACAAGATGGATTGCAACAAAACTTGGAATATAGCTTCCTCATACGTCCTAGGTGGTCACTAAGGAATCTTTTGGCGATATTTCAACTCTAACGGTGGTTTTTAAGGGTGTAAAGTTCGTCTTTTAGCATGTATATTCTTCTTCTCCCAATCTCTTAATTATAATTGAAATGTCCATATATCATATGTTACTATAGAACTATAATCTAGAGAGAGTACCTCTTCAAAACAGTTGTTGACTACAGGCAACTAAATTAATAATTTTGTCAGGTTGGCATCAAGTTGAGATGACTCCATTAGGTTGGCACCGAATTGAAGAACTAATTAAAATGCATTTATCGAGAACAAATTGATTGGGCACTGCTGCTTCAATCGGAGCTATAGATATTATAGATAATTTTTATTTTTCATAAAACAAACTTTTATGACTGGAGTTGCTTCAATCAATTGATCCTATTCTATCAAGACTAATTTTGTTTATATATCCGACATCGCGAAAACTGCTTAAACAGTTTCGATTAAACTTTTATAATTCAGTATGATAAATGGAGGGTATTTTTAAAACTTCAGAAGTGTCCGTTGTGGAATCTATTTGCAAAGAATGAGGAAATTCGGCCAAAATATAACTTGGGCGAAAGAAAGGGGTTATTTATTAGAACGGCCAAATAGCTGTTGTTGCTTTTCCTAATGTAAAAATATCTTCCATAGAAGTAAGGCGCTTTTCCCATGAATCAATTATTCCCAAACATTGATTGTTCTAAAAATATTAGAGAATATGCATAATAGTTCGTTGACTGTCAGTATTACTCATCAATAGCATCAATGCTCCACATTCAAACAATGCTGACACATTGATGTGAATCTTACTATAATTTGGTTACTTTGGATCAGATGAAGATAATAATGTTGATGATCGCTACTGTTTCAATTTCAATCATGTTTGACATTTTTGCTTTTGATGCCAGCTGTAATTATTTTGTAAAATAAGCTTTCATTGAATGAAATCATAATCATTGAAGTCAATTATACCATAGAGAAACAATAGCGTAAGTAGATATCCCATGGTGTAGGGCGTTTATGTCGCAACTTTTACTGTTATCCCAAGCCGATTACTGTCGATTATTGTTGATTTTTACTGTTTTGACCGGGTAAGAGTGTATGAACGGCACAATATGAGAGACTACCAGCGTCATAAAGCTTCACGGGAAAGAACTACGTGGGCTATCGGCTTGAGATAACAGTAAAAGTTGCGACATAAACGCCCTATGCCATGGGATATCTACTTATGCTATTGTTTGTCTATGATTATACTAAGAAAGCAATTTCTGTTTGAAAATGTGTGTCTGTGGATATGTATGTATGTCGGATGGATCTCGAAACGGCTCTAACGATTTTTATCAAATCAGGAATATAGTGGGTTTGCGACAAAAAACATTATTTTGGAACAGGTCTCAACTCTGGGAAAATTCGCTGAAGTTCCTTGAGAGAGGATCCTCCCTTGAGAGATTGCTCCTTGAGAGATTGCTCCCTCAAGTAGCAGCTGATCGAAAAAAAGTTTCCATAATCTTTTGAAAACTTGAGAGAGTGTGTGCAAATGGAAAAGATTACAATAGCTGTAGTTGAGTCAACAAATTTGGCGACCCAATTAATTTAAAACATCTTAAATTAATTCATGGAACATCTGGAAGAATAGATTCAGAAAGTGACCGGATTATAGCAAAAGAAATTTAAAATCGATCTCTCCAAACATATGGTAGTTGAATGTAATGTTTATTGTGAGGTGATAGAAATGGGACTGATTTCTTCAGCTTCTGTTGTATTGGTTCCTCTGTCGCTCTATGTTTGTACGCAGCCATGGCCTTGAGAGAGCCAGTTGCACTGTCTGTTCATTCATTATCCGGACTAAATACCACGAGAACTAATGAGAGAAGCCTATTTTTTTCTATTTGAAAAAAAACCCTGCTCTGATTAATTCTCATGAAATTCAATCCTGATTGAAATTGAACAGGCTTTTGTGCTACTGGGCCTGAAATTTTCATGTTTCAATATCAGCTAAAAACTAAATAAAAAAAAACATAATATTCCATCAGCTGCTCCTATTTCCTTTCATGATTACATGACACAAGACAAACCTATTGATATTGGTAGATCACAATACTAAAGTTGTCAATCCTATTATATTAAGAGAGCAATTTCTGTATATGGTTATATGGTTATGTATGTCCAGCGGATCTCAAAACAGCTCTAACGATTTTCACGAAATTTGGAACATAGAAGGTTTATGATATAAAAAATCGATTGCTCCAGGTCTCATCCCTGGGAAACTTGCTGAAGGACATGAAAAGGATAATAATTATTGATTCTTGGAAAAACAGATGATAATTTCGTTGTTTGTCGATAACAGAAGATGTGAGTGCCTGTGTAGGAGAGAGATAGAATTATGTCCAGCTGTTGAATCTAGAAATTCTAATCGATTTGATCAAAATAATCTGATTTGTTGACATGACATCATGGTATATCATCCTAAATTAGAGTATATCATAATTTTCAAAGTTAATCATTATTTTACAGTTTCAAGTGATTAGTGAGTGTTTTTTGTTATTCAATTTGGTCTGTAAAAAATCTAAATCAGAACTTTTCTGTTTTCAAATGTTTGGATTAAAATTGGATCTGAATTCAAGTGTATGGAATATAACTTACTTTTTGGACTATTTATAGTGTATGAATCAGAATTCGGGGAAGAAACAGTTTTGGGCTGTGCCTGTTAGTACTTCCCCAATCATTTTAAATAATTGTGTTCTGTTAATCAATAAATGAACAACAAGCGAAGCTCGGTGCCCCTATATTTTAGATGGAAATTTAATTGAGTCATATGTTAGTTTACATCCAAATTTTCATCCCTAAGCTTTTGGTTTCAAGCTAAGATCAAAGAAAGAAATCATATAATGGAAGTCGATAATCAAAGTGATTGAATAAACTCTATTCAGATTTATGCAAATTCATCCAACTTTAATATTTATGATAGTAAAGTTTAGGACATGAGGAATCAGCCACAATAAATATTATACTAACTATTATGAATAGACTCTTTTGTATGAATGGACTTCCATGGAAGAGAGAATCAGTGGATTGGCTGCTTTCACACTTTTGAATAAGTGAAACAAAAATTAAGTGTCATGCTATCCCAAAAATTTTAGAATAAGCAAGAGATCCATGGATACGAGAGTCATAAAATTCCGAATCAACTTAATTTGGAATTTAATCTTCAATTGCATCAAGCAAAAGCAAAAATGACATGATCACTGCTAATTTGATAACTGTCAACGGGAAATATCAATTGCCAATGAATAAATTCGAGGTCGACTCTTAAGCCCCGCCCAATATTCTACAAAATTCTCTGCAATTTTTTTTTTTTTTTGAAATTGAAATTGCTTTATTGTCTCTTCAAAAGATACATAATTTACATACACTATATAATTATCCACAATAAAGTTTAATAACAACCTGCAAAGAAGATCCTGAGTGCAGGTGTGAATCAATTGTAATTACATGATACAAAATAAAATTGCAATAGTAATAAAGAAAAGAAATAATACAAAACAAAAACAAAAATATTAAATCATATCCTCAACATCCTAAAATTGGAATACAGAGCAGTTCCAACACATCAATGATTATTCAAATGATTTGACTCAATAATTCTCATGTCAAGTTGTGGCCTAACCTCAAAAACGATTATAACAATTTTGGTGGAATTTAGATTATAAATGTTTCACAAAAATAATCTTATCTTTTAATTCCCTTAGCGAAGCACGGGTGCCCTGCTAGTTATTAATATAATTACTTGATCTTGATGCTTGGCAGTTTTCAAGCTCTTTTCAGAATCATATTTTGTTTATTGATTAAAATTGTTGAGAATACAGAGTAAAATAACAAGTAATCTGCCCAATAAAGTCTCTTTTCTGAAGTTTCACTAAAATTGATACAATACTTGAAATCACAAAACGAAGTATTTGCCAATCACCACGTAAGTATATCACAAAACGAATTATTCTTATTATGATGACTAGAATTATCATCTATTTTTCAAAGAACTGTGATAAAACTAGGGATGAACTGGATAGATGAACTTTTATTGGATAAATCATACTCATTCGGCAAGAGATGTGAGAAGCTGCGAAAATAGAAACCTGGAGCTCAAAAATTCGTCAGTCAAAATAATCATACTTCTAGTAGTTGAGGAATTAGAGGAAAAAAGGAATGTCACAACTTTTCAAAACCTGGATTTTAACGCTATCTTGCAGCCATTGATGAAAGCTACATATTGTCACAGAATACACAAGTTAGTCTGTGATCTTGTGCTGTTTACAAGCGTTCAAAACAAGTTCTCTCGAGTTATTGCCTTAATAAATAGCATTATATAAGTAGTATTGCGACCAAGTGTAAAAGGATAGGAATGTCCATGTTTTAAATAACACTTGTTGACCGAGCGAAGTGAGGTCTAAGATTCAAGTCGACGGTTTGGCTTTTCTCTTAATGTTTAAATGTTTAAATGTTTAAGTGTTTAAATGTTTAAATGTTTAAATTTTAAATGTTTAAATGTTTAATGTTTAAATGTTTAATGTTTAAATGTTTAAATGTTTAATGTTTAAATGTTAAATGTTTAAATGTTTAAATGTTTAAATGTTTAAATGTTTAAATGTTTAAATGTTTAAATGTTTAAATGTTTAAATGTTTAAATGTTTAAATGTTTAATGTTTAAATGTTTAAATGTTTAAATGTTTAATGTTTAATGTTTAAATGTTTAAATGTTTAATGTTTAAATGTTTAAATGTTTAAATGTTTAAATGTTTAAATGTTTAAATGTTTAAATGTTTAAATGTTAATGTTTAAATGTTTAAATGTTTAAATGTTTAAATGTTTAAATGTTTAAATGTTTAAATGTTTAAATGTTAAATGTTTAAATGTTAAATGTTTAAAGTTTAAATGTTTAAATGTTTAAATGTTTAAATGTTTAAATGTTTAAATGTTTAAATGTTTAAATGTTTAAATGTTTAAATGTTTAAATGTTTAATGTTAAATGTTTAAATGTTTAAATGTTTAAATGTTTAAATGTTAATGTTTAAATGTTTAATGTTTAAATGTTTAATGTTTAAATGTTTAAATGTTTAATGTTTAAATGTTAATGTTTAAATGTTTAAATGTTTAATGTTTAAATGTTAAATGTTTAAATGTTTAAATGTTTAAATGTTTAAATGTTTAAATGTTAAAATGTTAAATGTTTAAATGTTTAAATGTTGTCACGTGGTAATTTGAAACCACCAAATATTTCTAAATGAGCCAATAAAATGTAATAGAACTATAAAATTGGAAAGAAGGTTAGACCTATCTAAAGAGTAAATCAACTCAAATCAAGTATTATTAGTGATTAGGAGTAATAGCATTATCAACAACGATAAGAAAATATGTATTATTGTGATTTAATAATTATGAGAACTCATTGGTAAGATCAAAAAATTATAAAGCGGCATAATTATTATTGGCGGATTACAAAAATAAAAAATAAAATAAAATGCATGAACATTGAGGTTAGAGTTACTTGTTTACGTTTTGAAAAGAATTAGTCGATCTTGGATAAATCGATAATTATCCGAACCAATACTGAACGAATCAGCTGATTATTCGATCAACCCATATGACCGGTTGAATCATATAAAATTCACTCATAAAGGATATATTATGTATACTAAAGGAAGTCGATGTGTAGAAATACAAATAGCTATTATTTCTGTATAAATATTTATTATAATCTAAAAAAGCATGATAAATCAAGAGTACAAAAAACTCATATAAAAACTAAATGTATTATCTATTAAAATCGTATGTTACGATTTATTTATGAATTCAATTTAAGATAAATACCCCATATATCTGTATAAAAACTTCTTTTATTAAATTTTTTCTATTATAAAGCCGAGGAAGCCCTGATTCCCAAGGCAACCAATTGTATTGAGTCTATTAAATTGAGGGCCAATCAGAGAGTAGCTTATAGAATTATTCTAGGAAGAAGCAAATTTTTCTGAAAACCTTTTCTTCTGGCTTAAGATCCCAACCCGAGAGGATGCACATGGAGTTTAGGGTCTTTTCTTATTCCTTTTAAAAATTTTTTAACGAATTATTAAGCCAAACCTTTTTTTTTAAATGTAATGTATGTTTGTTGAATGTTAATTGTTTGTGAACTCAGTGCTGTCAAGGAGTTCGTAATTGTAAAGATTCCCATAAAAATAGCTTTAATTCGAAAGAAACTTATAAAAATCTGGATTACACGTTAGCCCAGCAGTGACGAAAAGGAGCCTACCTAATTAATTATTGGAAATAATTAATTCAATCCACGAGAACATCCAGAACTTCAGTCAGTGAGTGATAAGTCAAACCAAATGAGCTCATTTGTCTACGTTCAGTGGGGTAATAATTAATAAAAAAGCGCTATTCCAATTAATTAGAATAAAAATAGAAAGTCACCACGTGTTGAACAATATCACATAGTTCACAGGAACATTTTATAAATTTATTTATTATATGTAGGAAGCTTACTTCCATGCACCGCCCGAATTCATATTAAAAGCCCTGAGATCTCATGTTTGAAAATTAATTTATTAAATATTAATTTTGTTTATTGAACCAAACATATCATATCAAACTTATAGACCGAACAGGTTTTTATCTGCAGAATTTTATATTGATTGGAAGTCTAAGTACCAGTATTAAATATAATATATTTATGAATTTGAAATTCATTATTGTGAATATTAGCAAAGCCTGTGATAATTATTCAGATTTTAAAAATAGATTATTTAAGTGAATTATAGTTATATCGAATATTTTATGCACATTTTTTCTATGGGAATATATTTTGTGTTTTATGTCAGCATACAAACTTATAGAATTTTTTATTATATCCTAACTCATCTCGTGTTATATAGTTTGAGCTGTTTTGGTACCAACAATATTTAGCAGCACTTAAAATCATAGAATCAAATAATATTAACCTTATTCAGAGCACTCAATATTTATCATCCTTTGATGATATTCATTTCATCAGCCAGAACAAATATATTAAGAAATTATATTAATAAGGTTCCAGTTATATCATATAAGGATCCAGAGAGCTTCAAGAACTGGCGTTGTAAGTTCTAAGGAATTTTGAAAGGGTATATTGGTGAATACTTGTACTCACGACGAGCGTTTTAAGAATCAACTAGAAACAACTATAGTTGATCCTGATTATTCTCTAGTGGTACATGGTTACTGATAATCAGTCATCAAATATTCTTTTAATTTCCTGACGTGAAATGTGAACTTTGAGTCCACAAGTAGTGACAAGTGTCTTGAAGTATGAACTATAATTTTTCATGTATATCATGAGATGAGTAAGGTTTTTGTTGTTTTGCAACAGCATATAGGTAGCTCTCCTCAACCAATCACTCTTTTGTAATCGCTCCCTTCGAGGAAAAATCGAAAAATGTTAGCTTTTCGCCGAACAAATAGCATTGTAAGGGAGGAACAGTCTAGTGCAGTCGCGTTATCGATAACATTGTGTCAGGATTCTTCCCGAGTGAAAAGAGGAATTGATAAGAACGAGATTGGTTCTTGTATGAAGAGAGAAAAGTACTACAATGGACAAGTTGATTATAGGAGGAAGATGTCATGTGGAGTGGTGAACAAGAAGAGGTCAGCTTCGGGCCACTGGACAAGCAGTGAAGGGCTACTTCGGACTTTCAGCACTGGTCCAATGAGAAGCAATGATTCCATCTTTGAGAAATACTGACGATACAAAGTGGATTCCACTACAGGAAGGGCAACGCGAGAGGGAGATGCGATTCTAATCATCTGGCAGAAAAAGGGACAACAGTCTTGGTACTTGTGAGGAGCCCTTTCTTTCCTGTCTGTTCCTGTCCGGGGATATCTGATTAGTTTCACAATGTAATGGTAACTTCAGGAAACCTTTATAGAAAGCCAATTTTCTCATTCGGGGGAATGTTAACGCACTCAAAACAACCCAACGTGAGTCGGTAAACACTTACACTTGGGGTCTTGCTTTCTCCACAAAAGTTGAACTAGAATTCTGGTTTAAACCATCAGATGACTCAATTGAAACACATTATAATAAATTCGACCATACATTGATTAAAAGGGTTCATTCAATAGCTAATAAACAGCAATAGCTATAAATCAACACTGGAGAAAGTGAATCTCAAACACTTGAATTATTGATACTGAACAACAAACATTTCTAACATGAACAAAAATACAAAGAGATTATAATAAACTGATGAAAAATTATTCAATTATTAATTAAATAACTTTCATCCATGATCAGAACAAATCTCTCTTGATCGGTGATGCGTGTTAAATTTGTAAAATTAAAGTAAACGATACGGTATTTACGATCTATATCGACGATGTTACGACTAATACGTTATTATTTAGATACGATTGATGGTACATTGGTTTTCAATATGTGATCGTTTCATTTTAATTCCATAAAAAGTTTGAAAGAGCTTTTAATTACGTACAATTGTCATGATATATTAAGTTCAATCTGTTCCCTATACTTCTCCACTTCCATTTGGATCATTAAATTCATGGCAAATGAATTATATTTATTTTCATATATTCAAGGCAAATCCAATTAAATTGAAAAAGATTATCCAATTTAAATAGAAATAAAACGGTGTAACGAGCAGCCTTAATGGGAACTCAGGTGTAACGAGCAGCCTTAATGGGAACTCATGTTAAAACAAGCTATTGTAAGCTTTGATAATTTAATTATGATATTTTGTGTGATGTGTCGGAACAAAATCAAACAATGGAAAATGTTACTTTGCAAATATAATAAAATCATTTTCAGTCGATTTATTCAATCTGGTACCGTACTTCAAGTATTCATGTTCAAATCAAACCAATTTCATGATGAAAAATTAAACAATATTAAGAGAGACTTGGTTGATTTGAATAAGCAACTGCTTCTCTGCTCTGCAACGGGGAGGAGATCAGGTTTGATATGATCACGTGATTGTGTAGAAAGTAACAGAAGTGGGAGCACAGCGGGATGGAGAGAAAGAGAGAGAGAGAGAGTCGTTTGACTGGCACAGAAGTAATTACAGCTCAAGATCTATGCATATCGAGAAGAAGCCCTCGAAAAAGCAATCTCGGTGTAAACCGGATAAGAGAAGAAACACTCGAAGATTATTTTTGCGGACACAATGCAGCCCGGTTTACTTTCTATAATTAAAGAAACCGCACAAGTCAAACAGCGAGGAGGTGGAAGGTAAAGCGAAGCGATTGACGACGAGTGAGAGGTCGAGTTTATTTTATACAGTATCGAAAATGACATTTTCTTTCTGAATTAAACAGGGAGGTGAGAATAAGGCTTCTCAAGAGGCGGTCTATTGTGTCGGATAATCGAGATTCGAGTCCTTCTCCACCCTGTCAGTGACGTCACCAGCTAAGCGGATGAATGAGGGGCTCTCCCTCATCCCCCTTCATCGCTGATCTGCGCTTCAATATTATTGAAACAAAATTAAAACTTCAATTGGACAAACGCGACTCACTCGATCTGTGGTCGTGTTACGAAAACCAATACCAGCAACCACAATGCCCCCACCCTCCCAACCATCAACTACAACAAACAATCTATTTCATAGCATTGTCTTCTCAAGCAGCATGCAGTCAAATTCAATCAGTGGAAAAAATCAAATCAATTTGAACCACAAATTGAATAGGAGGTAGATGAATGCCAGCGCTTCGTCCAATTACAAACATAATAAATCAGATTTGTGCAGTTGTTGTTATCTTGAAAAACAGTAACGTATCATAGTAGCCTACTTGGTATCACTGTACATCGGTTCCAATAAATAATGATTAGATGGATGTTTTATATTTTTTCGTACCAGTTGAGCACCCCTCAGAGTAGACTAGATAGATAGATACATAAATAAATGTATGTTATTTGCACTTAATAACATAACAAGTGATCTGGGCGAAGTTGAGGCAATAAGAGCTCCCTCTTCCACTTGACCCACCAGTAGGTGAGTTGGTACCATTCACAGTAATGAAAATCTTGTTTTCCTACAGTTACCTTGAAAAGTGGCCATTGCTGCACTGATTACAGAACGCAAAGAATCACTTTTCCGCTCTAGTGCGGGAAAATTCTGTTCCTGGTTCAAGCACATTATTTGATGACAAAATGGAGACAGACACTATCAATGATTGGGAGAATAATGACCGGTGGGAAGTGGGAGTGCCAGGGAGATGGTGATGTAGATTGATAGCGTTGGTTGTTGGCCTGCAGTGGAAAGCGCTCTGATTTCGCTGATAGACGTCGTACAAATGAAGAATGAATGAATGCCGCTGCAGAAGATGATATTAATGTCGCGCGGCGGTGGCGATGGCGATAATGGATGCTCTGCAGGAATGGAACAGCGACAGGGATAAAGTGGGAAAAGGATAAAGCAGTTGTCGCAATATCATACGCCCGAGTCGCGTACAAAGACGTCGTAATAAATGCGACGACGGCTATCATCCATCTTTCGGGCGCCGCTGCTCAAATCTCAGTCTCATTTTTTCATACTGAGCGCCATTGAAATAGATGTGCGCCAACACCACCCACCATCGGTCCACTAATCAAAAGATGGAATTTCGCGTTCCAGGCGCAAGAATTGATGCTGAAAAGTGGCGGATTTCACATTAATACAAACCCATAATAAATTGAAGCATTCAGATTCGCGACCACTCGACAGTGGTGGACCTGGTGGTCAGCAATGGGAATATCAATCTATTCCACACGATTCCAAATTCTTATTAAACGATTGGTTCAAATAGTCCGTTGTACTTTACTTACTTTACTTTTCTTGTTCGTCACAATTATTGAACTGCATTAAGGGAGCAACGATCCCGCAGTAGTCTATACGACACGTCAAAGTTTAATCTAATATCTACGATCCCTCCTATTTCAACACAACAGATCCCTCATAACATACATCAATCAAACATTATTCGACAAGGAAGTCTGCTAACCTGTACGGACACAATACAATAAGGAATCTCCTGAGTGTTGTATTCAAAAGTGATTTTGTTGAAGACAGTTAAGATCAGCAATAGGAATAGCAAGCTTTTCCACAGTATTTCCACTTCTCATAAGACACTTGGTTCTAAAATAGTCATTTTTTGTTCAAAAAGCGATGACGTTGAAGATACACAATGAATACGAATAGCCGATCTGCTGATGCAATAGTTAATAATATTAGATGCATTAGTCCTCAATATCTAAACTCAAATTTAATTTATGGACTCAAAATTTGATTTAAAGTGAAGCAACATAACCTAGGTTTTAGACATACTTCTATCAAAATCCGGAGAGGGTACAGTTTTGGGCTGGGCCTGTTGGTCTAGGTATTTCCTGATCATGTATTTGATTTGTGTATTATGAAATGTGAGTAAATGAATATGAAAATATATATTTTTGATGAACCTACTATTCTTGAATAAATTATACTGTTGATCATGCAATACTCATAAATAGCCTCAAATATACTTAGAAATCCTCTAGGAAGCAGAAAATTTCATGAAAAGAAGAACTGGGAGCACAAGAGATAGAAAGATTACGTTTGCAAATCATGTATTTTAAAGTAATGAAATAGAATGGGAAAGGAGGTTGGACAAAATAGTTACACTTCTTAACACTCATCGTTGAATTTTAATTTGTAATTTTTGTGAATGATTAAATTTCTTATTTTCTGGAGAAGAAAAAATCTAGGATGCTAGCAGCAAAACGACAATCACTGCTACTAAATAGAATGGGATGTGGTTTGTATTTCTATTCTCTTCACTGCTGCCAACAATTTTTTCTCCAACCTGGAAGGAATGACCTAGATGAACAATAAAAACTGAATCCCCTAATATAAGTATTTCGATCATTTAAAAAATTCATCATCCTTCTTCAAAACCTGTAAACAACTTATACAACGTAAATGACCAAACATAATTTGTTACAAATTTTATTCTCAAGTTTAAAATACAGGAATGATCTTTCGCGGCATTTACTGCTTGCAGTAGGCTAGAATTGAAAATATGTTAAGGCTTTCAATATAGAGTACTATAAAGATTCAAGAGGATATAATTCTTTATTTAATTGGACCAACATCTGAAATATAATGCATAATAATAACAAGACTAAAACTCTTGAAACTGATTCAACTTTTAAACTTTTTATTAAAGTAAATTCGTGTGGCTTTGGTTGGTGGGGTGTCCAACCTCGCCTGAATATATAATTTTATTTAAGCCGTGAATGGGCCGCCTTACGACTGTCATACTTCAGCCGGAATCGACAATTTATCGTGCTCATCCGATAACATCAATATACATCTCATTTTCATCAATATGCAAATATAAATAACAAATAGTTTCCACTCTTTGTTTCTAGAAGTTATCTACTCATCTACATATTTATTTTCTGTTCTGAATATGCTAATTGTTCATTTGTTTCCATTTTAATGTAGTGTTAGTATGCAATGGGTCTTGCAAAACCTGGCAATACATTGTCATTTGTGATAAAGAATCAATCAATATGCATAAAACTGGATAATGAAACTACTGAGAGAGTGTCAGATTTTAGCATAAACCCTCCGCAAATTTCAATGATATTCATCGAATGGAGTGAATATCAACCGACAATCTCAGAGGAATTGATAGCATACACACACACACTGGACTTTTCATATATTACTTTGCAAGGGAACACGTGAATGAGTTGGTGACAAAAGACTGCGGTATCAACTTATTTCCGACACTGACAATGTTGCACAACAATACGAATGTTTATCTGAGAGAACAGGACAGGACAGACAGGAAGGAAGAGTAGAGGAAGAGAAGGGGACAGTTAATTGAGAAGGGCGCTGTGCAAGAAAGAAGAGCAATGTCGACGACGCCGAATGCAGAATCGACGATTTTTGCATGTACTCGATAATGAGTATCATGCATGAGGAGCAAAACTCATTAGGGGAAGGTGTTGACGCCATTGTTGACTCCTCACCTCGCTCTGATTAGCTTGCCGACATGTCAAACGCATCGACGCCCGACGACGCCTCTCCGTCCGCCTTTGTTAATCTGCCAAAGACCGGCGTCGCACACAGCGAGCCGCTAATAAAAGAATCCCTAAAACCCCCATTACACGTCCACTTATCTCGGCCGCTAAACAAATCCACGCTACCGTTGACAACTCCTCGGCACTCTGTGCTTGTGCTCATCTCCTTCATCCATCTTACACCCCTCGACGCGCCACGTCACTCTCGATTGCCTCAACAACACAACTCATCATCTATCACCATTCCTGATTCCACCCCTCTTCCTCGTCACCCAGTCATCTCCATCTCCATAACCACAATCCTTCTGATTTGTTTTGCTCTCCAAGCACTCCCAATAAATAGCTGCAATCTTCTTCGATAAGCCTCTGCACCGATTCATTGATATCACTCCATGGAGATAAATTGAGGCTATGCCAGAGGTAGTGTGTTTTAGAACTTTATATAAGAATTTTTTATTATGTTGATGGTTCAAACGCGTTAATAAATTTATCCATATAATCCATACATTTATCTATACAATCCATCTAATCGTATTTCCACAGTAAATTGTATTGATTAAGAGATTCTTACAATTCATTTTGAATACAAAAACACTTGAACAGAATGGAGGTTTCATCTTCTGGGTGAGGAATTAACATCTTTAGATTTGGGAAATAACATAAATGTTGTAAGAACAGGATCAAGTTTGTTATAATTGAATTGGAAAAACGGAATGAAACAGCAGAGATGAAGCAGAATACTGATTGACATTTGACAATCAAAGAAATGAAGAAAAGAGAATTCAAGCTGTCAACAGATGACGCTCAAAATAGTATTGTACCCTTCATGATAGTAGACTTGATGTAATAATAATCCATTCATTATTCGAATAATGAATTTGCTTTTGAGCTACAAAAGATGAGAAACATGATCATTTCACTTGACACGCTTTTGCGAGAAGCGCAAATAACAAACAGAGCCGGCAAGAAAGCAGACAATACACTGCTTTGCACAGGTTATAATGAAACTGGCTGTTATTAATTAAGCCGATTCTGGGCTCTGTGAAGGGTGGCGGCGTTTTTTGTAGCTTTTCCGCTCGGCAACTTTGCCGTTGTGTCTCGGAACTTTCGCCGACGGGTGTGCTGAATTTTTCAGCGAGCAGCGTTTGCTAACGAACAAAGAGTGGCGAGCGGGGAAAAGACGCTTCTGCCGCTGCTGCTGCTGCGATGCTCGATTCGAATTCATCGAGTAGAATGAGCGTCGAAATGTTTCAGGTGATGTAATTGATGGTCGCCGCCTTCCGGCCCGGGTGCGGGAGCGGTGCGGGAGGCAAAGCCTTATTAACGAGTCGCATCCAGTCGGATCGTCAAATCTTGTTATTCGTCTCACCGACCACTTGCTGTTGCCATTACATCCTCTGTGGTGAATTTTCACGCTGATTACACAGTTTTAATTAGCCTTTACTGGAGCGTCGTCGCAACCCTCCCCCCACACCTCGTCAACAGATGCACTGCACTCTTATCGTTCTTCCTTCATGGCAGGTTGCCACTCCTTGATGCCGTGGTAGCCAGAAGGTGACAAGCAACCTATGAAATTATTCACCTTTTTACACAAAGTTTTCAAGTTTTTATAAAATCATGAAAAAGAGCAGCTAAAAAGAAGTAGAGGCTCAACGTTAGTAAGAGCATAGTTTGTTGAGGGTGACCACCAGGACTTTGAATTGATTATGGTATTTACTTGTCATTGAAGAACAATGTATGGAGTATCATGTGTGTATGGAGTATATAACATCATATAAATCCATGCACCATAATTATTAGAATAGAATAGAAAATAATACATTTTTATTCATCTAAGTATAACATCTATACAATCGGAAACGTCACATAAAAATGTATTATTATAATACTATTTATTATTATTATAATTTATTATAAAAAAATAAATTATTATTATTATAATACTAAAATACTCATGGAATAAAGAATATTGTTGTGAACTCTGTCCTACGCCAGCATATTTTATGATGATGAGAGACATGACTGACTGCGCCAATTCATTGTCAGTATCAAGCTTCGTGTTTGTATGAGGGGAGTTAGGTCGGCAAAGATAAAAGCGTGAAAGGGTGTGATCACATTGAATGCGTATTTATATGTGCAAGTGCAAGCTTTTTTTATGCATGACCAAGCGTGCAGATGAGAAACAAAATCTGGAAAGATCAATAGGAACACACACTGAACGCTTGCACTTGCTACATGCAAGTCACAACGTATTCAATGAAATTTTTCAATTTTTTTCGGCTCATGCATGATTCGACGTGCACTTGCATTCAATGTGATCACATCATAAGCCAAAAATTCAACTTTTTAACTCCCCTCATCACTATTCAGCACAAAAGATAGTCAAGGGACTTTTGATACGTTCACCTCCTAACAAGTCTCAAACAAGCTGTAAAATGAAAAATTGTGTTCTAAACATTCACTCCAAATTCTTTGGTCAATAAACTAATATTATTAAAAAATAATAATATAAATAATATTGATTATATTATTGCATTTCCAATTTATAAAAAAATAGCATTTGAAAAAATTATATTTTACTTTGGAATGAGACTTTATAATAGGCTGCCAACAAACATTCGAATCAATCATTTCATTCAAACAGGCAGTCAAAAACATGTTAATAGAGAAAAGCCTATACAGAATTTTATTTACAAGAAAATAGATTTTTATATTTATAACATGACCATCCTTACATAATAACTTCTAATTCAAAATTATTAAATTAAATCTATTCTTTCAAATGTGTACTCAGTGCCAGAGCCACAATGATATGATACTTGACACTTCCTGAATGAATATTTAGGGCCGGTTTCCGAGCTCGGGATTTTGCTAAGTCCTAGACTTTAAACAGCTGGAGTCAGAAAATTGGTTTTCCAAAACGGGGCGTAGTCGCAGTCATTGTCATAGTCACGTTTGAATTAAATTTCGAAAAACTAGAAAATTGAACACAAAATAAAATAAAGAGAAAATAGTGTAAAGTTTCAGCTATTTTGAATTATTTAGGAATGTCTAATTCCGTCAAGGAAAAACGTTTCCAATTATAGAAATGAGAAAATAAAAACTACAACTACTGTTATAAAAGCTGCGACTACGCCCCGTTTTGGAAAACCAATTTTCTGACTCCAGCTGTTTAAAGTCTAGGACTTAGCAAAATCCCGAGCTCGGAAACCGGCCCTTAATTTTTTTGATTGTATAATATTAGTACTGACAAGTTACCTATCAAATGGCATTATTCCCGAAAATTGATGTAATGTAATGTATTAATAAAAATAGTTAGTAATCTATAGTTGTAAAACTGAAGATTTCTCACCCAATACTAAGTCTGCTGCTACATTCAGAGAATAAAACATCCATAAACATATTGAAGTATAGCTATGGTAGTATTGCTATAGTATAGGCACTAGGCTACTAGATTTTTATAGTAGTAGGCTAGTTATTGTTAGTAGCACGGCTATTCTCTGACTCAATGCTCATAATCAGCATAGATTTTTTGTTGAAAAGTTATAAGGTCAAAAAGCAACAAATTGGAGGCGAATGCGTCCAAGAATAAATGTTGTAGGGAATTGTGTGACATTTAATTTTGTAAAGATTTTTAGTGATTAATTTTTAGTGAGACGCATATTTTTCAAGATATATGCTACATACAAGAAAGTTATAGCTTTCAAACACCCCCCTTGGCATAAGGGGTATGGGGGGAACTTTTGACATATTCACCTCCTTACCACCCTAAAGAGATGTGCGGGGTCAAAAATGTCTTCCAAACATTCACCACTACACCCTCTTTCGAGCATCAATTGCCTGGACTATTCAGTCTGTATGGATTGTGAAAAAACAATTAGTTTAGTTGAAGAGGAAGTGACTTCAAGGAATATGAAGGACCAATGATATTGTAATAAATTAGTATCCAAAATGTGTTTTCCTTGTTTATACAGAGTTGGTCAACATTGAAGAAAGTAAGTTATCATTTCTTATACAAGGAGAATTAGACACATTGACACTATGTATGATTGTGGGTCTTGGCAATACCTACTATTACTATAAGTAATAGTAGGTATTGGTCTTGGTCAAATTTTGAAATTCTGGTGTGGCACACTCACACAACTTTCCTTGCCGTTATGAAAATTGATCACCTGACGCTAGTGTTCCCGCGCATCTCAAGTCTACTATTCAAAGAGTTGAGCCAGCTGGTGACAGGGCAATAACGCTGGAGACACACATGAGGTCTGCTATCTCTTCATAGTGAATGATTTAATAGAATCAACAATAGTTTGCAATTGAATAATCACATTTTCTCGAATTTAATGCTTATTTTCAATTTTACTGTGTTTCAATTTTACACGTTTACTGTGTAATAGACCTGTAATTTTCCAAAAATATAACTGCACTTTCCTTGTTTGTTGCTAAATCAATGAGATGAGAATATTAAATGCCTAATAAACATTATTCATTTATAACGAATACCAGCTGATATATTTCTAGATCTACATATAATATTACTATTGAAATAAGAAATATTACAGCAATGCAATACGTTAGTCAATATCAGTAGATATTTCCTTGAACAGGAAAGTACCCTACAATGTTTTTGAAGCAATATATCAAGAATTTCTTAAAATCCTCAAGAGCAATGATATTATTGTGTCATAACGATTCAAATAATCATTTAACTTTTCAGTAATTGAACCTCAAGAGTTTTCTTATGAAGAGGGCTGAGGTATCTGGTGGATGATTCTATTTTGCAGAAAACAATGAAAACTCATAATTTTTATAGAATGGTAACTTTATTAGAAAAAATAAGCTTGTAATATAAAATGAATATATTGAAAACAAAATGTTCTTGGAATCATGAAAGAGCTGAATTCAAACAATTTCAACAAAATCTCTTATTTGCTAGATTATAGTTTTATCCAATAACAATTGAATTAAATAGACTCTATCTTCACACTCTTCTTATTTATTTCCATACACTTGACCGTTCAAGAATAACGTTTATTCTTTATTATACCAAATATGAGCAAGATCTATATTTAAATTTAAATATAGTTTAAATTTAACATGAGCCGTCGCGAATAGTCATGACTCTGTATCTATGAATCTATATGATTGTCTACTCGACTCTAATAGATGATCGAGAATAGAATAGAAATCATTTCAAGAATGTAACGAAGAGTTAGAATTCTAAAGAGCTTGAGTTGACCTTGCTAGATTTTGAATCTACCTTTTTTCTTATTCTTAAGATTATTTCCCATCGTTTAAAAAATAGTACATGCAACTTCTTTCTTATGAGACTAACTAATGCTCAACTATGAAACTAATTAATGTTCAATTGTAACAAATAGAAAATAATTTACTCATTCCAAGAATATAATGATGAATGAGGAATACACCATTCCAAGAGGGTTCAGGTAATTTTTGTCAAATTTATAGGCTTCGTATTTTGTCTTATTTTTGAGAATTATTTTCAAGTGAATAAATGCGACAAATACTCGAGTTGATAATTACAAATAATTAGTAAGTAAAGACTATGAAAATAAATAAAAGTAAGTAAAACCACAAAATTATTTCAGATGTATATGGTATATAATAATATGTTTCTTTAAAAATGTATTTAAAAGGAGGAAGCTGTCAGTATAGCTTCAAAAAATGTTAGTAAAAATATGATAACAAAAAAATGTGATAAAACACATCTTTGACATCTTCATTATTTTGAAGAAAGACAATAATTTTAGACTTCACGTTATCCTATAAAAACGAATTTACTATTTAAAATATTTCAGCAAAGAATTAAATTTATTTACAATACCTTACCAATATGGAATATTTTATAATAATAATAACAACCTAACAATTCGATGTATTGGTTACAATAAAAAAACAAAAACATTTTATTCAATTACAATGAATTGAATAGACTCTATCTTCACACCCCTCTTATTAATTTCCAAACACCTGGCTGGTTCAAGAATAATGTTTATTCTTTATTATACCAAATATAAAATATGAAATTTAACATGAGCCGTCGCAAATAGTCTTGACCCTGTATCTATGAAACTACAATATAATTGTCTACTCAACTGTAATAGATGATAGAGAATAAAATAGAAATCATTTCAAGAATGTAATGAAGAGTTAGAATTCTAAAGAGCTTGAGTTGACATTGCTAGATTTTGAATCTACATTTTTTCTTATTCTTAAGATTATTTCCCATCGTTTAAAAAATAGTACATGCAACTTCTTTCTTATGAAACTAACTCATGCTCAACTATGAAACTAATTCATGTTCGATTGTAACAAATAGAAAATAAAATGAAAATGATTTACTCATTCCAAGAATATAATGATGAATGATAGAATGCACCATTCCAAGAGTGTTCAACTAATTTTTGTCAAATTTTAAGACTTCGTATTTCCTCTTATTTTTGTGAATTATTTCCAAGAGAATCCAATCAATGCGACATATACTCGAGTTGATAATTACAAATAATTAGTAAGTAAAATCTATGGAAATAAGTAAAAGTAAGTAAAATCACAAAATTATTTCAGATGCATATGGCATATAATAATAAGTTTCTTCATGGAAGTATTTGAAAGAAGGAAGCTGTCAGTATAGTGGCTTCCAAAAATGTTCGTAAAATATTATAACAAAAAATGTTATAAAACTATAGAGCTTTGACATCTTTAGCTCAGTCGAGTTTGTTATTCATGTCTTAATTATCTTGAAGCAATGCAATAATTATAGACTTCACGTTATTCTATAATAACGAATTTACTATTTAAAATATTTCAGCAAATAATGAAATTTATTTACAATACCTTCTCACTGTGGAATCTGCTAGAATATTTAATTCTACTACTATTAGTTCTTGGAATAATGAAAGAGCTGAATTCAAACAATTTCAACGAAAAAATAAATACTAATTCATGATGAAATTCTAAACACCAAAAATTATTTCAGATGCATAAATGGCATTTATAATATGTTTCTTCAAACATACCTTCCCACTATGGAATCTGCTAGAATATTTATTAATAATAATAACAACCTATCAATTCGATGTATTAATTACAAGAAAAATAAACATTTTATTCAATTACAATTAAATTAAATAGACTCTATCTTCACACTCCTCTTCTTTATTTCCAAACACTTGACCGGTTCAAGAATAACGTTTATTCTTTATTATACCAAATATGAGCACGGTCTATAAAATTTAACATAAGCCATCGCAAACAGTCTTGACTCTGTATCTATGAATCTATAATATGATTGTCTACTCGACTGTAATAGATGATAGAGAATAAAATAGAAATCATTTCAAGAATGTAATGAAGATTTAGAATTCTATAGAGCTTAAGTTGACCTTGCTAGATTTTGAATCTACATTTTTTCTTATTCTTAAGATTATTTCCCACTGTTGAAAACTATTACATGCAACTTCATTCTTATGAAACTAATTCATGTTCAATTGTAACAAATAGAAAATAGAATGAAAATCATTTGCTCATTCCAAGAATATAATGATGAATGATGGAATACACCATTCCAAGAGGGTTCAAGTAATTTTTGTCAAATTTTAAGGTTTCGTATTTCGTCTTATTTTTGTGAATTATTTCCAAGTAAATCCAAACAATGGGACAAATCCTCGAGTTAATAATTACAAATAATTAGTAAGTAAAAACTATGTAAATGTATTTGATACTGTTTCAAGCTACCATAGTTTAGCATTATTCAAGTCAACGTTCTTCTGTTTTAGATCGTTTATGGTGAGTAGCCGTCGATGATGCAGTAGTAGGTGTAGGCCTACATATCGCCGAAACTAGTGTTCTGTACACCTTAAATAGTTTTGGCGATTTACAAAGCAACTTTTTTGGAACTTCTTTGGCATTTTCATGGCTGATAATTGCTGAATAAACATTATAAATGAATGTGCCCGAAAACAGTTTATGAACTACGCATTGCTTGAACGGAAAATTCATAATGGAATTGATTGTCATGGAATAATGTAAGCAGCTTTGTAATTGTGCAAAAGCATGGATAATTGAACGAGAGAATAATGCCGGGTTTGAAATTAAATTTTGGTTCAAATGCTGGAATTTTAAAAAAGAATCGAAACACAAAATGCAGTCATTTTCGTCGATTTGAAGTAATAAATCCTTCAAATCACGATGAGATGTCAAAGGGCTGATAGAAGGCAACTTATTACGATAGCTTTTGAGGAATTGGCTCACTTCACGTACAAACCCTAGCTTTCCATCTATGATATTGAGAGCTATCATACATAGAACTAATGACATGACATGAGCATCAGTAATCAAAGGAACGGTAGTTTTCTTCATCCAATAGATGATTGTGCACAGGTACAGTTTCCACTCATCCGGAAAAATATCAACGCAAAAGTCAGCAGGGACATTTAGTAGTTTCAAAAACATACTAGTTTTATTCTCTATAGAAAGTTCAAGTGAATTTTCTAAATTGGGATAAGCAATGTTTGATGATTGTAAGCGATATTTTGCATATGAAGTTTTGTTGAGTCTTCCCCAGTAGTCAACAGTCACTTTTCCTTCACCATGAATGATTCTAATAAGAGCCATAATCAATGGAATACTCACTTCATGACAGGGTGTGAGAGAGAAATCTTCGACCTGAGGATTTGAGATACATGTTTTCAAAGTGAAGATTTCAATTACCGTGCTGTTGATCAACCCTTTTCTGCAACTATTCAACAGCCAATCGGGAAATTTGATAGCAGATTCCACCTGAGATATCGTCTGTACATTTCCTTGCTCTTGGTTTGTTCCCAGGTTACAAAGATCAGGTTTTGATGAATGTCCAATACTTATCGAAGGCAGATAACTTTCCACTGTTAGGTTTTTACAGTTGCAACTCTCTATAGTTTCTTCTATTTTCTTTGAAACGAAGCTTTGATCATTCGCTCCTATAGTTCTGAGAATCTGCAAATAAATTATGAAAATTAAATTTCATAATAAACAACATTTTCAAATGTATAACCAATAACTTTATATTATATTGTACAACTTGTTTCCGAAAAAAGGCTACAGAATAAATTACTAATTTATGTTGAATTATCTTGCTTTTTGGTTGAAAATATTTTTTAAAATAGAATTATTTTATTAAAGGTATAGTAGACTATAATAAATTTTAGTCTAGTAAAAGCCTAGTCTTCCCAATTAACAATACCTACATAAATGAAGGTATTTTTCAAAATTTGGTCACAGATGTCAAAAAATTACAGAAAGTTACTTCTGGTTGAGTTACTTTCCTTGCTTCATGTTTTTATTTATTACTTGTTTAGTCGAGGAAGATGAGAGCCATTAATAATGTACAAAAAATTTTGTTGTGCCTTGTGTAACTTTGAAAATTCTAGCTTCTTTGTGACAAAAAGTTCTTTGAAAAAAATATGAATCGTATATTAATAGAAAGTGAGATATACAGATTGATTCAAAATTAACATAGCATTTTTTTTTAATTATATTAATTTTGAAAACCGATGTACACAAAATTAACCAGTTTCCTCACAGAATTATCAAGTTTATGGTTGTGTATTATAAGTTGTGCTTTCCTTTAAGGCTCGGCCATTAAAAAGAAGGATGGTCCACATACCATGGTTTGTGAAAATTCCCAAAAAAGTTCACTTGTATGAATCTCGATAATTTCCCATTGCCTAATGAGGGTTTTCGATTCCCCATACATACGGACATTTTGTTAATTGAATTTACCGCTAAAATGAAACGTTGCTCCATCACTATGAACGAGATTTGCTTTAAGTGAATGTTTTTTGTGAATTTTCACAAATCATGGTATAAATATGAACCCTACTTTCTTGTAGATGTCGGCCGAGCCTCAAAAGGAGCGCACATAGGACACTTATGATACACCATCTTATCATAGACTAATTTTATGTGAAAAATTAATGACTAATTTTATGCAGAGTAATAGCATAGAGAAACGATAGCATAAGTAGATATCCCATGGTATAGTGCGTTTATGTCGCAACTTTTACTGTTATCCCAAGCCAATAGTTCACGTAGTTCTTTCCTATGCAGCTGTGTGATGCTGGTAGTCTCTCAAATTGTGCCGTTCATACACTATCACCCCAACAAAACAGTAAAAATTGACAATAATCGACAGTAATCGGCTTGAGATACCAGTAAAAGTTGCGACATAAATTCCCTATACCATGGGATATCTACTTACACTATTGTTTCTCTATGGTAATAGCAACATATATTACTCAATCTCGAGTGAAGCCACATAATTCGAGCATGGTGACATTAAATTTAGCTCCCACATAAAAAATTACTCTCAAAAGCTAGATCCAAAAATAACATAATAGCTTACAATGGAAAACAATAAACAATGATACTTCATACGAACAAGAAATCTTCCTTTGAAAAGTGATTAATTGCAGAATAGTCAATATCATAGATTGTATTCAACTACTATTATGCAATATTATTGATCATATTGAAAATTTACATATCTTGAAGTTAGATGTTATTTCATGAGTTTATAACTGTGAGACAAACTGAATTAAATTATATACATGTGAAGAGAAACAATTTGTTCTTACCTTTCGTCGAGCAGAATCGAAATCACCGACCCTCCTGAGCCAATGAAGCACGCTATCAACTCTCATATGTGCTGGGAAACGTTGTCCTATACCCAGTTGCGAATAGAATTTCTCAAATTGATGAGTTTCCACATAGTCATTTCCAGCCAGTGCTGATAGAAGAGGTAACATAGACATTTCCAGTCCTCGATATCTTTTTAGTAGATTTTCAACTCTGAAAATCTCGCAGTAAATGAAAAACTGGTTGGATGCGCTTGTTCGAGCTTCGTGTTCAATTGTGGGTATCGGTATGTACTTGGCACCAGAAATGAAGAAATCGGAGTCATAACTGAGGATGGGGCAGTTGTACTTGATGCCCAACGCAGCTATCTCCTGGTCGGCTTCGAAGTCACATTGAACCATTGGCACACCAATTTCCAATAACACTTCTCTGAATACACGCCTCATGAGGTATGGAAACACGGCTGAAGGTAAGCTAGAAGCGGGCAAAATGTTTTCCAGCTGAACCGTTTTTTCTTTTGCCCTTTTTAAAATCGTTTCCAATTTTTTCTCCTCACATCCACCATCAAAGACTACAACTGACTTCACATTGCACTTGGAAAACATTAGGAAAAAATCTTTAACATGTTGCGCGAATCTGTCATAGTCACCTCCAAAAGCAAAACATTCGCTATTGGCATACTTGGTGAATAGTTGACATGATAAACTGTTTCCATCGATAATAACGAACGTATCGTGCAGCTTATATTTTTCCATAAGCTCCTCATTTTTAGCCATGAATGTTGTGAGACCACGAACTCCCATCGTACCTGTAACAAAAAAAAGTGACTAATGACTGGAAGGATATTAAGAAGAAAAGTTTTTAAGGGATATAAGAGATTTTATGAGGTTTTTTCTGGTCTGTAGCCTAATCATGATCAAATCAATCATTGAACGAGCGTAGCAAGTTTCGCCTTTGGAAAAATTGAAGGTAAGCTTGAAATGCTGAAATAATATTTCAAATAAAAGAGCATTCAATGCTCTTCAATCATAGGATTAGTATGGTTTTTATTTTTTGGTGTATTTTTAAAAAGTTATAAGCTCTGAAACTCCAAGAAACCTGTGTCTTAATTTAACTTACATTCAAGAGAATAATATCGCGCAAACTATTGTGATTATTATAAAACTCATTTTGCATCGGCCAACTCATTAAAAAATGAGGAAGAGAAACAACTCACCTTAGTTATAGGCTAGGCTTATTATAAGTGTCAGATTTAAATTATAAAACCATACATTTTGCAAGTGATTTTATTTTACTTGTCAGCTTACTAAATAATAGTTATTAACTTATATTCATTAAATATTCCACATCAACTTCTACTCAAAAATGAATTTTAATGTCAAATAATTTAAAATGTAGAAATGATAAGAAAAGCGAAAACTGAAAATAATACAGATATAACATAAACATAACCTGAAAAAGAAAATTGAGTAGCCTGATTGAGTCGGAATCACTCTGCAGTCTGCACTGTTTAGCACATATTTTTAAAAGTCGAATTGCTCGAATAAAAAGGAGACCATTTCTATATGTTCGACAACTAGTTGAATTTTAAATGAGTATTATTTTCTTTCAGAATGTATTGGGTATTGATATTTATTTCACTAATTTGAGTATGATTCACCAGATATTGATATTAAATTGAATGGTCACTGAATAAAAGAAACCTGACCTAAAACTTTTACATTTTTTAACAAAGCTAAAATGAATAGCTTTCCAGTATGGTAGCCTATAATCAGAGACAAGAAATATAATATTTATAAATACAATATTTGTTCTGTGATGATTTGTGATATCTCCAACAGTTTTCGAGTTATAAGCTCTTGAAAGTGTAGAATTGTTAAAATAACAGCCTTTAACCTATTTTTTGATGTTTCAGGGCCTACAACTCTCCAACAATGCATCATAAATATGAATGCTGATCGTAGATTGGTAGAGCTTTGTTTTCTCTTCAATTTGATGTATTTTTCCACTACTTATTGTTTTCCTTTTATTGTTATAACAGATTCAATGTGGGGGGGGGGAATTTTTATTTTGTAACAATTGATCACTTGACTATGTAATATGAGTCTGGATCATTTGGTACACAATTTTTGACTTTAAAGCTTATAATGAAGACTAGTTGGGAGGTAAACATAGTCAAAATACGCATCTATAGCCCGTCCATTGCAAGCGTGGAACTGCTAAGTTGACACTTGTTGCAGAGTTGAAAATTTCAGCCCCACATTGAATCTGCAATAACAAAAAAAGGAAAACATAAAGTAGTGGAATAATACATCAAATTGAAGAGAAAATAAAGCTCTACCAATCTACGGTCAGCATTCATTTTTATGATGCATTGTTGGAGAGTTGTAGGCCCTGAAACAACAAAAAATAGGATAAAAGCTGTTATTTTAACAATGTTACACTTTTAAGAGCTTATATCTCGAAAACTGTTGGAGATATCACAAATCACCACAGAACAAATATTGTAGAGAATTTATCAAGCTTCATTTCTGAATAGTTATTCATGTCGGTTGAACGCATTTTTCTCAAGATATGAGCGTGTAGGCAAAACATTGAAAAATGCAACTTTTAAACCACCCTCATCCCTTTAACACAAGGGATAGGGTTGTGGACTTTTGATATGAGCGTGTAGGCAAAACATTGAAAAATGCAACTTTTAAACCACCCTCATCCCTTTAACACAAGGGATAGGGTTGTGGACTTTTGATATGTTCACCCTCTAATTGGTCCCAACAAAGCTGTAAAGTTGAAAATTGTGTTCAAAACATTCTCTCAAATTCCTTTGTCAATCGGTCTATTTTTGCTTGACTGAAGATCTCACACTCAACACTGAAGCTGCTGCAACAGTCGTGGGGATGTGCGAAAAATTGTGAAATTATACATCAAATTGAAGAGAATTTGATGCTCTATAAGCTCCTGATCAGCATGGATTTTTCCCATCAATATTCAAAAAGTTATAAGAGCGAAAATAGCGAAAAATTTAGGGAAAATGTGTTTTTTTTTTCAAAAATCTCACATCTTTTAGAGTGGATATCCCGAAAAGTGAAAGAGATATAGAAAAAAAGTTGTCAGATCATATTATAGAAAAGTATGCTTTAATTTCTTATAGAATAGTCATGTCTGTAAAATGCATAGTTTTCGAGTTATATGCGAGAAACCAAAAAATGGTACCTTTGAACCACCCCCACCCCCTTAGCACAGGGTGTAGGGGTGGGAACTTTTGATATGTTTACCTCCTCACTACTCTAAACAGAACTGCGGCATCAAAAATTTTCTTCCAAACTTTTCCCTCTACACCTTTTTTTTGAGCATTCATTGCCTGGACTGATAGACCTTATGGAAATACAGCAATAGACTGGCTTCTCCACACATCTGTGTAATCACTTGTCAGCTGATTTATGATGAATAATAATTATTCTAAATATAGAATTATTCTATAGTATGATTTTTACTCTAATATTGGCCTATGAAGAAGGCTCCTTTTTTTCCTTTTATATTATCCTTGAAATGCAAAATTTTCAAAAACCTTGTATATACGTCGACGCGCAATTAAAAAAGGAACATACTTGTCAAATTTCATGAAAACTTATTACCGCGTTTCGCCGTAAATGCGCAACATTTAAACATTAAGAGAAATGCCAAACCGTCGACTTGAATCTTAGACCTCACTTCGCTCGGTCAATAAATAATTGAACTATTGTTTGCATGCAATATTAATAACTAAAATACATAGTATTGTCTCTCGAACTTTCTCTGCTTTGAACTTGGGCTGTCCTGATGCCAGTATGTCTTGAAGGAGATTAGCTTTTGATGTTTGTATTTTTGATACACCAACCCCAACAGCCATTAGCCGTTTTCACACCGATATCTCGCCGACATGACATACAGGCAGGATTTACTCTGATGGACAGTATAAGAGGAGGCTGCGGTTTATAACAGACGAGGTCTACTGTTCACAGAACTACTAGTTTTATCAAGGAAATGATAATTAATATTAGATCAAATTTAATGGTATGAATTGAGTGACAGTTGTGTACACTCAGTGGCAAAATGGAGAGACTTGGCAACGTTTTTCTCCTATCTTTCTTCACTGCCATTATAACGTGGACCTCACTATAATATTAATTTTCTTATATTAATACTGTATCAAAATTAAGATGATAGTTTTCTGTGCAGGTCAAGGTTGCTATAAGGTCTTATATATGATTATTATCACATTTAAATGTTTCAACAGTGTCTTTCCAGTTAAAAATACTGCGGCTGACCAATATGTGCCAATACCTATATTCATACAGTAGCCTACCGTACCTAATAATAAACTCTCACGCACACATTTATATTCTCTGTAATATCCTCTCGGCTTCCTGAATAGTGTATAGGTTATCTTCTACACAAAACTTGTAGGAAATTTATCAAGGTTTATTTTTATTCATGTCGGTGGAACGTACTTTTCCCAAGATAAAAACAACAAATGAGACAATGTAACTTTCAAACAACCCTTATTCCTCTAGCACCAGGTGTAGGGATGAAGAATTCTGATATGTTCACCTCTAAACTAACATACTCTCAACAAAGCTGCAAAGTCAAAAATTGGGTTCTGAATATTCGCTTTAAATTCCTTTGTCAATAATTGATCTATTGTTGCAAAAAAAACTGATGCAATAACAGTCTTAGGGAAATGCATAAAATAGATAAATAATAAAAATCAAATAAGAAAAACAAAAGAAAAGTAATAACAAAATTTTGGCTCTACTGGCCAAACTAACACTTGAGCGCCAGTAGTGAGTTCAATTAAAAAGTAATTATATAATATTATGTACATGTACAAGAACGAAAGTAGAAAAAGTTAATAAGTTGTTATTAAACAAAATTAACAGAAATAGAAAGAAAATAAAAGAGAATTTAATGCTCTATAAGCTCATAATCAGTTGGGGCTTACCTTTTTGATTTACAGACTCATACAGATTTACAGACCCTTTTTGATTTACCTACCTGTTGCTATACAATCAAGTTATAGTCAGCACCTTATTAATACTAAATTTGTTTGTTATTCTTGAATGAAATTAGAAAAGCATACATACATCTACTATTGAAGGTGTTGTTAAAAGAGAATTAGCAACTCTGTGGTCTTATCATTTTATGCTGGCATTATAACATGTGTATCTCACTTATAGGATATGCCTTTTGTAGACATCTACCTTTGGTCAACTTCCAAGATGTGAATCAATTATTCACTTGACCTGTTAATTCGAATGTGAATGGCAAACCTTTAGATGCAGTGTGTAGTGTGAACGCTTCTCTGCATCCAGCCCAGGGGCATTAGTGGCTGTCACTACTATACTCTGTACAAAATAACTTTTGAGTTGGGATGGACATGCGCTGCAGTGAAGACATAGAGGGGTAGGGATACAACGGCGGCGATGATGCCGTTTTGAACTGGCCAGCGTTTTCTATTTTCTAGAGTGAGTATTCAATCGCTCATGTTAAACTTACTAAGTTTCATCTCTGCAAGCACTGACTCGACTGATTCTAATCGACAAATTGGCAACTGCGCTTCCACCTATGACTATCCATCACTGTAATTGGCTGATCTCCCTCCGTTTCTCTGCGCCGCATACTCCTCCAAGTCAAAAGTAATTTTGTACGGAGTTTAGTGTGCGGTTATACGCCATCAAAACTCATCAGGAACATTGGTGGCTTCCACTAATGGCAGCCCATACTGATGTGATTTAGCGCTGTTCAGTGTAACATATTATCCACGTTTATGCTGTTCATGAATATTATTGAATACTAAATATTAAATTAAAATAATAAAAAATTGTCAAAAACCACAGATTTATTGATACTTAGAAAGACAAGTTTTGGTTTTTACACCATTGTCAATCTCTGATAAACAAAACGTAGCACTTTACCATTGTCAGTTTAACAGAGATTGACAATGGTGCAAAAACCGAAACCGGTCTTTCCAAGTAGGTATCAATAAATAAGTGGTTTTTGACAATTTCTTAGTATTTTTATTTAATATGAATAATTACCACAATATCAACTTCTCAACTACACCAAAAGTAAAAAAAAAATATTGAATACTATGAATCAATTCAATACTAATTTGTATTAACAGAAATAGAATATTTCATTCAATAGTGTTATTGAATACAAATATACCATTACAGTATTCATTTTATTATTAACATATTGGTCGTAGTATAGAAAAATCTAAAATTGAAAAAATGATTAAAACTTCAAATGAGGATAATAGCTTATTGTTGAATCATTTAGAATAAACTAACAATAGAAACAGAATCACGTCAAATTTTAACTAGCGAGCACATTCTAATTTATTGCGCTTCTTTGGTAATTCATCACATTAATTATTCATAAATGGATTATAATAAATCGTGGCTTTTTGGAATTTCAATCATCAACTCTACTAGCTATTATAGGCCAATACCATAGTCACCTCTAATACAGGTATTAGAGGTGGCTATGCCTATACCTCATGAATGTAGAAAATTCTTGTAATCAATTTCTAGTACAACGAGAGTAAATAGATAAGTGTCGAAAATTAGGATGCATTAGTCAAATGATTTTTCATTTCCTCATAATAAAATTAGAGTGTATTTAGCATAATTACAAACAAGTAGTTTTCTTGATTCCAAATCAGAAGAAATAGTCTATTAAAGAAATAAGGTTTGGAAATGAATAAGTTTCTCAGAAATAAAAATAAATATTTACTTCTTAAAATGAGCTTACATTAAACTCACACGGAAGACAGAAGAGAGAAGATATTATTTTCATCATGATAATGGTCTTCAGTGTCATCAGAATTGTTTTCTTCTAGGCGAATGTCACTCTCTTTGTTTTCAGTTTTTTGTTGTTTTGTTCTCTTGCGTTTTCTAGTTCTAGTTTTCTTGGAGGGCGGAGCAGACAAGGTAGTAGTTGTTGAGATTGCCGAAACCAACGTTGAGAAAACCTCAAATAATTTTGGCGAGTTTCCAAGCAAGCTTTGTAGCACTTCGTCCGTATTTTTACTACAATTCAATGTTGAGCAAACATTAT